>NC_061508.1:350242748-350284879 GCF_022539505.1 Lolium rigidum
TACAAGTATTCTTTGGCTCCCCTTGTGTCGAATCAATAAATTGGGTTTTACTTCCCTGGAAGACTGTTGCGATCCCCTATACTTGTGGGTCATCAGGCGCCAACGTCATGGGCGCCACACTTAACAGTGTGGCGCTGATGGCACTGGCGCCACACAAACAGGACGCCAAAACGGCTAAGTCCCTGGAGAATTGTCTTACAGTAAGTTTCGGGCCATTATGTTGTTATGTGTGGCGCCCGTGGCATCGGCGCCACACTCTGAAGTGTGGCGCCCATGGCATCGGCGCCACATATTGACTTGGGTATAAAAATCAAGAAAACTGACTTGTCATGGTTGAAAAGTGACTACTCATATCAATAGCAATTTTATACACACATCATACACATAACAACATCATAGCTAACATCGTAGCACATAGATTCATACAATTTAAGATAGAATTCAAACAATATGTAGCAATGACGACATGGGCCCAAATGACATAGGTAGGGTTCATATATGGTAGAGTTCACAATGACATAGGTAGAGTTCATCTAAGATCGACGTCCCCTCCTCGCAGGCTGCTTCCTCCGTGGCGGTGGCGGTGGCACTTCTTCCTCCACCTCTTCCTCTGAGGAGGACGGCTCATCGTTCCTCATCCTCATCAAAGCTGACCTCTTCGGCGGCTCCTCGTCGGACTCAACGATAGCCTTCTTCCCTCGGTTCGCGTAGTCTTCTGGAGTGTAACGGTTCGGAGCCTTGCCCCTTGGCTTCAACGTGTACGCAGACCGTTTGACCCCTTGAGTCAGAATGGTGTCGCCAGGAATCTTCACAAACATGAACACATGGTCAGAAAAAGTTAAAATTACTAAGCACATGTTTGACGGCAACAAAATAGTCCATACCTCCGAATCTTCAGAAGAGGATGTAGCAATTTCGCCTTCGCGGCAATCTAGCAAGTTGGCTAACCGCCGCAACTTCCGTGCAATGTTCCGCGTCATGGAACTCATGGTTACAAAGCCACCAAACACAATAACCTACATTCAAAGTTGGTGACCATACCTTAATGAAATACCGCATCGATCCGGTAGGCTTTTCATCTCTATGGCTCTGATCCCAAACAACCTCACACTCGTTAGCTGTTTTTTGGATCTCGAACCGCTGTGACAAACATATTATACACAATTTGAGCGAGCACATGCCAATATAGATGATGTACTAGCTAATGAGAGAATACATTAAAACAAAGTTGAGGGAGGAAGCAATAGAAGTCGATCTCCCTGCTCGAGCAATCCTGTCGTACTGGCTTTGCGCAACCTCATCGAACGCGATGGGCTCGTCCAAGATGTCTTCATCATACGCGTGGTTCACTAACTCGATACGCGTGCTTTGATGAAACCAATGGAGATAGTTGTTGAAAGCGACCGCGTCGTACGGGACAACCTCGACATGTCCGCCAAGCCGTACCGCCTCCAAACAGTGTTCGAACACTGTCACGTGAATCCTATGATGGAGAGGCCAATTCGTGATCTTCCTCTGTCGCTGCCTATCAAGCCTGCAAGACATTAGAGCACATGGGATAAAGTAAGATTCTATCGCTTTCAATCAACAAGTTTCCATCGCATGATTCAAGAAGTTTACCTATGGAGCGCGTGGTCCGTGTGTTGCCACTGAGGTGGGCTCTCCTGGTACAACCCAAACTGTCTCATCACTCTGTGCGGCTGGTGGTATTCAACAATCCACATGCATACGAGTGGGCACCGCATACGCTAGAAAGCCAACTCCTCCGTGCGCTTGGGGTTGAGGTCAGTCATCGCCGTTCCTATACGGTAAAAGCTACCATATGGCTCCTAATCCACCCGCAGCATACAAATATTTCAAAATTTACAACACGCCAATGAAGTTGATGAAATATGATAGCAAAAGAGTGATGGTTTAAAATCGGTTACCTGCTCAGAGATAAGAGTGTCCAACTCCTCAGTGTAGTGCCTGTACATGACAATTGGATCGTTCGTCATCTCCGAGACATTGTCCCAAATGTATGCCCAAGTGGGCTCCCGATCAAGGTTGTTCCGGTAATGAGTCCATGGCCTCTGGTTGAGTATCTTCGGCCGCCCAACTGATAGGCGGTCCCAGCTCCATACGAAAAGTACGAGCAAGCATCCACCAATGCCGCCGGTCCCAATCCTGCGACAACCTTCGTCCAACTGCGTACATAAGACATTTGGTTAGTACTTTGTCTAGCAGACTACTATAGAAGAATAGTAAAGATAACAAATCATCACCTGTCGGTAGAGGTAGGCAAGTGCCGCGCTTCCCCAACTCCACTGGTGCTCCAACACCGTAAGCGCCTTGAGCCAACACCAATGGGCCAATTTCCCACCACTATCAGCAAAGAGAGTCCTCGAAAGCATATACCACAAGTACACTTGGGTGTATGTCCTGGGTGTATGTCCTGACAGTGTCCTTGTTGGCCTCTGGCTGGCAAGTACCAAAGTGAGTCCTGATCCAAAGGAAAGGTGCGCCGGCAGGAGCTCTATCCTTTTTATCTTCTGGCTCCGGAGGAGCCATGCCAATAAGCCCCTCCATCTGCTAGCGCCACCCATCAGAAGTTGTGTTCATACACAGTGGTTCGCCTTGAATAGGAAGACCAAGGATCCTGGAAACATCCTGAAGAGTAGGGGTCATTTCGCCAACCCTCAAGTGAAAGGTGTGCGTCTCCGGCCTCCACCAGTCGACAAGGGCGGTGAGTGCCGCAGCGTTCATGTTCGGCGCCCCCGGCTTACAAGCGTGATGAACGGGAGAAGACCGGTAGGCTGGATGAACTCCGTGTACCGCTCGTCATACGACATGTCCTTGATGCTACCGTGGTAACGAATCTTCAAGGGCTGAAGAACCTACGACCACATCCATACACACAATATTATGCCATATCCAATGTAATAAAACAAGAGGTGTTAACAAAACTAAATATTAGTACCTTCCCCTTTTCCCTCTTATGAAAAGCCCGGTGATCCTTGTCATACTCATGATCTAGGAGCCACACCATCCTACATGTTTACACAAATACACCATATTATGAGCCATTCCTAACAAATATGAGTCATTCCTAAGAAAATACTAGGCATATGTAAGACAATATAATGCATTTCCTAAGCAACTACTAGGCATATGTAACACAATTGAATGCATTTGCCAAACAAATATTAGCCATTTCAACACATACATACATAGGGTTTCAACACATACATGTAAAATTTCATATCTAGGGTTCCAATAAATCTATGGTTCAAACACATGCATACATGAGGCTATGAATTTCAACACATACACTACAATATAGAGTCCACCAACAAAAAATTCTATGTCTAGGGTTCATGTCCAAATCTAGCAAGATCTATGAAATTAGTGGATGAATGGAAATGATTCGAAGGGGATTACCATAAGGAATGGATGGGGAAGGATTTGGCCGGTCAGATCTGATGAATTCGTGGCCGATTTGGTGGTGGTGCGGGGGGGGGGGGGAGGAGAGGCAGCCGGCGGCGGTGGTTCCTTGTTTCCAGAGAAGAAAAGAAGAGGGAAAAAGAATAAGAGGCTCCGGCTCGGGCGGGCATGGGCGCCACACATAAGTGGATGTGTGGCGCCCTTCGGAACGGCGCCACATCCTGCCACGTCGGCTGGTCAGCGTCGACCGCGCCACGTCGGCATGGACATGTGGCGTCGATGCCATGGGCGCCACACGGTGAGGTGTGGCGCCGATGGGAAGAAGCCACACAAAAGGGTTAGATGGGTGAAATAGTTCGTTGCTTTTTCTTTCAGAAAAGGGTTATTTTTGTGTAAATCGCCTGCGGTTTACAGTCCAACTAATACGGACGACACAACCGGGCAAAGTTGTTCAACTTTCCATAAATGATTGCTGCTGAAGATTGAGAACATTTGTTGATGCCATATCATGTAAGACTGTCAATTTGTATCAGCATGTAAAGAACAATCGGTTGGCCCAGCTTCCCTCTTATACTACAAACTGTCCAATCAACCACAAATTTCTTCTTTCCACTAACTTTTACCAACCTGCACTGCTTTCTCAAAGTTCTCTGTTTTCGAAATACATGTTGTTCTCACACTAAAGGCAGCCATGAAGGCAC
This sequence comes from Lolium rigidum, assembly GCF_022539505.1. Classification (NCBI taxonomy): domain Eukaryota; kingdom Viridiplantae; phylum Streptophyta; class Magnoliopsida; order Poales; family Poaceae; genus Lolium; species Lolium rigidum. Next base: position 350,246,873 of record NC_061508.1, read on the forward strand.
AGCCAGAGACCGGTAGGCAGTATATATATCTCTAGTCATTGTGTTCCTTTCCTTCTAGTAAAAGCTAAAAGCTCAGAAGGAAGAAGAAAAGAAAGACCAGGAAAAAGAGATGCAGAGCACATTTACTGAGAGACAACTAGGGTGATGGATAACCAGGCAGGCTCCATGCAAGGAAGATGCAGTGAATAAATTTCACGATTGTAGTGACAGAGGAGCAGCTCGGTGAATATATACTCTCATCTTCCTCTATATGCTACTGCCACCGGCTTGTATTTACGTTAGCTGATGATGAAAGATAGATTTAATTTGCCGGATCGATCTCCAAGCGCGCAGTACAGTGCAGTGCTGTCCACTCGATCCATCATAAACAGCAGCAGCTGGCCAAGAAAGATAGGGAATCAAATGCTAGGAAGCAAGATGTTTCCATAAGAGGCCAATCCAAGAGTACCATGTAGGTCCTTTCCTCCTCCTTTCCCCTCCTGTGCTCTCTCATCTCCTCGTCTCTCTGTCTGTACGTCTGTCCTCCCTTGAGGCGACCTGCAGGGCGCTGCAGAGTCCTTAGTTACTGCTCATCAATCACCACCAAACAATCACTTCCATCATCTATCCCATTTCAGCTCACTCCTCTTTGGCCATGCATGTATGCATGCATGCTTACCTAACTACAACTTAGATCCAGCCACAAAACAATTTCGAAGCTGAACATACATGCACAAATTCAGGTTAGCAGCATTGGGAAATTATAGTACATACTATATCTTTGTGGAATTTCAAGAAGAGAACTCTGTTGCAGTGTTGCTGGTATTTATTTCAGAACTTCGGAAGGATTTTATGGGATCTGCAATTTTTATCCCTGCCAACCGATCTGATTCACTTCAACTCGAGCAATGGCTGGCGCTGGGCACAGCAGCTGCTTGTCGGCCGATGGGCACTTAAAACGGAGATCAGAGCAGGATGCTTTTATGCTGCCTTTGCTCTGTGCTCTGCCTAGGAGGGAGGGGATCAGAGGAGGAGCTGAGCTCCACAGAAGTAGCCAGGCCATTGCAACAGTGCTACGAAGCCCCTTTAATCGCTCACCAAACCAAATGTACGGTCCATCCATATGAGTGCATTGGTAACATATGTATTTAGACATCTCATCCTGCTTGAATCAGCTGTGATTGCTCGTACCTGAATGAATGAATCTAGGGGGAGCAAGTAAGTGAAGCAACGTCCCATGGTCTTGAGTTACCAACAATGTCAAGACACTGAAACATGAAAACCCAGTTGACATTATCAACAAAATCCTCTAGCAGTTCATGTTCTGGTTTCTTGATTGGCATAGAAATGTTAAAACTGCCGCAAGGGTAAACAAGGAAAACCTTTAGTAGCTGGTATGAGAAGAAACAGGGTAAAAATAAAAAATGGGCACATGATGTGCTTCAGATTCATTCCAGGTGTGTATCAAGGAATGGTGCAGGCAATCACATAGCTGTGCATTATCTACATAAGGAAGGAGAAGGCGTGTTTGAGGTATCAGAACCATGGAAAAAAATAGCGCGCTATTTCGACGCTAATAGCACGCTATAGCGTTTTTAGACAGCCCACGCTACATCATTTCGGCGTTATAGCGTGCTATAGCGCGCTATTAGCACGCTATAGCACACTAATAGCATATTTTTCGGCCGACGCTATTTTGTTATAGCGCGCTATTTTTTTCCTTGATCAGAACACTCGTGAACTGGGGCCAGCACCTACTTGTGCATAGTAAATAGGCTTAATTCCTCAGATACAAGTTTCATTTCGAAGGCCCGGAGTTTATCTACTATGTGGATCCGGTTTTCCTTATTAACTGGATCAATTACCCTCTTCCTATAATGCCATGCGGGAGCTTCCAGCCCTCTGACGAGGTTCCGTAAAAGAAAAAGAGTTTATCTACAAGGAACGTGCAGGTCATAGACATTTCAATACCCAGAAATATTATGTCATTGCAAAGGATGAGGCAAAATGCATTCCTCTGAACAAGCAGCTAAATATCCCATAAAATGACCCATGCATGCATTCAGGCAACTTGCAGTTGCAGGTCAGCTCTGAAAGCACCCTCCCCTCCCCCTTTCGATGAAAGCAGTCGACATAAAGCCTGATTGATTAGCATTCTTCCGAGCTGGATCTTGGAACCTGCATCTTCCCTCTTTTCAGGGCACACAATGTGCTTCCTGGCCAGCCAAACAAGTTTCAGCAAAATCTGGATACACAGAGTGTCAGCATCAACTCTATCTATAGCATAGAGCTCACATCAGTACCAGCTAAGTTTTTCGTTTGCTTGAGAAAATCAGTACCAAGGCTTAAGCCGCTGGCAGGAAGCCCAAGGTTGGAGGGCCCATTAAGACCACGGGCTCCTGAGCCCACCCCATTCGCCCACCTCCAGTCTCCAGTACACCTGCGGCGGCGGAAGAAACAGGCGATGGAAGCCGGCGGCGGCGGGGAGGCGGAGGAGGAGCAGGTGATGAGCGAGGTGCACCTGGGCTGCCCGCCCCGCTTCTCCGGCCTCTACCTCTCCCGCTTCACCTTCTCCTCCCTCCCGCTAGGTAACGGCAAGCTCAGGTCGTGACAGCCCTTGTCGGTTCTCGCGCGCATTTCGTCGTACACCTTGCCTGCGCCGTGCATTACTCGCATCTTCGGGTGGAGATGGTCTGTTTGGCTTCTTCTGATCTGTAACTTGACGTTTACAGAACACTATGCAGGAGGCAGCGACGGCGGTGGGTGTGAGATGGCTGCGGCGACGAGCAGTTCTTGTGAGTGAATGCGTGACCTAGTTCGTTTTGCACTGGTCGTAGCTTGTACGGTGGTAGGTGTATGTGTGTAACGAAGGATGGGTGGAAGCTGTATCGCTCATCGGGGTGAATTATTTCCTGGCTTTGTTGATAAGGTGATTTGCCGGACGCTGTCGCAGTGGACAACGAGGGGGACCTCGTTCTTGAACGGAGAAGAAGAAGAAAGAGAGATAGTAAGGAAGACATTTTTTTATGCAGTTGCCTTGTCGTTATAATTGATGTGTTTTGAGTTTGCTATTCCATGGCACGCAGGGAGGAGAAGCGACGATCATGTGCTCACCGTGCAGCATGGTATCACCTCCTCGCTTAACAGCGTCGGGTTGCAGGTTTGATAGCTTCAGTGCTGAATTTTCTAAATGCATTTTGATATTTTTATTTCGTTTGCACTTTGTTGCTAATGCTGCTGGTTCACAGGTTTGGAAGGCGGCGATGCTGCTAACCGACTTTGTGTTGCATAAAAGCTTCACGTCTTCTGAATTTGATGGTGTTACTGCCATGGAGATCGGTGCTGGAACAGGTAATATGAAATTTAGTTGATACAGAATCCTACTGTCTTGCTTTATCTGCCCCTTTCGTTAGCATTCGGTACAAGGGTACTGTACGCCTTTTTCTGAACACCAACAATATCTTTGCCAGGTTTAGTAGGGTTGGTGCAAGCTCGAGTTGCTAGTAAAGTTTTCATCACAGGTACTTAGTCCTCCTTTTAAGTACATTTTGAATGTAAAATTGCATGTTCCACAGTCATTCCAACATGTACGGTTAATCATTCTGTTCCGATACAATGTAGCAGTGCTAATACCAAATGTTTGCAAAGTCCATACATAATAAATTTCACAGTATTATCTGATTTTCAGTCTGTATTACTGTTTTTTTCTGGCATAGCTCTTCACTGTCTGGGCATTGTTTCTAACATATATATGTCATTTGTATTACGATATCTCACTATGTATCTCATTATCTATTAAATCGTCCAGTAAACATGTTGCTATTGTTACTCCTTACATATTTTACTCACCAATTGGAATGAGCAGATAGAGGAACTGATATCCTCGATAATTGCTTGGCTAATGTCCGTCTCAACTCTAGCACGCTAAAGTTTGATGAAGCTAAAATCCATATACGGGAACTGGACTGGAAAACGTCGTGGCCTCCGCCTGTGGGTCCACGTGATGCATCTGACCCAAGGTCTTCTTCTGTGCTAATTTCAGTCCTGATTGTTCTATTGTTTTACTGTGCATCACTTAACATTTATCTCTATGCAATATATTTAAATAAAATTATAATATGGAGATCATGTGTTGTTATATTCATGCATAATTCCGTGCACAGATTTCAGTTTTGGTAAATATTCCTTGGCACCGACTTAAAGTCACATGTTCTTCAATGCAGTTCAATATACTTATGGGCTGCAAGTGAAATCGAGGAGGCTGAGAAAGCCACCCTGCTACTCGCTGCAGATGTTATTTATAGTGACGGTCTCACCGACTTGTTCTTCGATACAGTGAGACAGTTGATGTCGCGTGGTGTTAAGAAGGCATCACCGTATTTACCAAAAATCATTATGTAATCAAAGAAAATCCAGCTAATTACGGGAAAGAGTCAGATTCTTCTTTGCATGATGCAGGTGCTGTACTTGACCCTGGAGAAGAGATACAACTTCAGCCTGGACGATCTAGATGTGGTGGCCAACGGTTACAAGCATTTCCGAACCTTTCTTTGCGGTTCAAGATGGTAACATCTTTGCAAAGCATTCTGTAACAGAACGATTGCCCCATCAGGCTAACTCGAGTAACCTCCGTTTAATGCTATATCTCCAGGATGTGGAGTCCTGAATAATGCTGCCTTCATACCAGGTCTTGTGGGGGAGCGGATAGACCTTGGGAAGGTTCCTCAGTACATCAGAGAGTATGACAGAGGCGAGGATCTGGAGATGTGGAAGCTCATGTACTGCTATCCAGATTAAAAACAGTAGCGTTGTCGCTTTACTTTTTTTCTTTCCAAGTGGGACGTGTTGGCTCGATAGTGTTAACTGTAACCACACACACCAAGTATTTCGTCCCCATTATTTACATTTGTCGCACAACTCCAAAACCCAGAAGGGAGATGCATCGAACTGATAATTTACCAATAGCAGATAAGTGGACCAATGGTGCTCCCAGGGGATAATGAACATGGCTGGCAGTCACAGGACCAGAGCCTGACCATGTCAAACTTCTCTTCTACTTACCAGTACAAGTTTTAATTATTGAGCTACCCTATAATTTGCTTTAAAAAACTACTCATGGAGGTGATCCGACTATGAAGATCTATCAATGAACAATCTTTAGTCTTAACATAGAATTCTAAGGAGTTCACTTTCTTAGCAAGTTTAGACATGGTCCCATTCATTTTTTAAATCCCTATGCGCTGCGTAGGAATCTACCCTATTCCTACTAGGGTCATCATTAACCGCAATATTTGACTTGTTGACCACATCTACTAAGTGTGCTTTTAGTTTTTCAATTTCTAACTCTTCTTTAGTTACCCAGGATTTCCAAATAAACTTATCAAGACAAAGCTGGCATAATCTAGGCTTCAAAGAGAAAAATTTCCATGGGCATCAAGAAAAACTCTAGACCAAATGTTTAACACATTATAAAAGCTTCTACGGAATATGGATTTGAGCATGCGAATAAAAGCGATGATTTTTTACTTCAATAATTCTAAACCAAGATTCCAATAATGATTCTTCAGGATATTGTTTGAAATTGTTCATTTCATCGGCTGCGTAGGTAACCTTAATTCGAGTGGACATACTTAAAGGTGACAGGAAATTCTTTTGTACTTACAAGCAAGGGTGTGGATGTTTTCGTCATTGTCCGTTGTGGTTTGAGGTTTGGATAAAAATATAAAAGAGAAAAGAATCTTTTCATCTACCATAGTGAGCACGAATCTCGAGTAATAAATGAACAGTGACGGAAACACCCACACCCATGCGTGTAAGTACAAAATCTACCCTTGTTCATGATTGCCTCAATACGATAGATTTGATGGTAAGAACATTGGCAATTGAACTCTAGCTCTGAGTGCATTATGTGCACGTTACATCAACTAGAAACTAGGGACCACCTTGGCAATATAGGGACTGATGGAAGTTTGTAAACACCTTGCCCCAGCAAACTTCTCAAATTTTAAGTGCGTGCAGCGTGCTGACCTTTCATTTGAGTTTGTTTTTGCAAGGTCTCTACTCATATCTTGTAATTTTTTCAGCACCAGCTCACTAAAGAACAACATTCAAGTGAAGTATTGTCACGAGGTCGTAAGAGAGCCTTAAAAGATACACTGATGGAACAACCTAAGAAGAAGCTTACTCACGAGTTCGTCAAAAAAGGACAAAAGGTATCTAGCTAACTAACAGGTGCCCAAATAATAAACCATTAATGCTACATGAGATGAGCTTCTAACTCAACAATTTTTGGCTTTTGTTTTCGTAGAAGTGAAAAATTTACTAGAAAAACCTGATCATGAGATAGATCGCATGAAGCTAAGTGTGAAGCATCTCAGGTCGTTACAAGAGGCCAGGGAGCGTATTGAGGTGAGTTTTTTGCGGCACGTTTAGTGGTTCTATTTATGAAACATTATTATGTTGTTGCTTCATAGTTTTGAGTTTTATTTTGGCTCTTTGTAGAATAGAACATCTCCATCAGGACCATCCTCCTGTAGTGTGCTCTTGTTTCCGCTTCAAATTTTAATCATGGATATTTTCTCTGAACCATGTTTAAGTGCCATATCTTATTTTCTATCTTGATATTTTACCTTATGTGTAGTAAAGTAACTAGCCATTGCCAATAGTGCTATAAATTGATTTGCATGCTTTGTGTTTTATCATGGATATAGTTTAGTGTTTCAGCTAGTAGGTTATTTGAACATAACATTGCTGCTGTAACTGTTGGCTCCAGCATCTGAAATTTCAGTCTTGGATTTGATGGGCTGCTATACAGCTTCAATCACGTGTTATACTGAGTTTTTCTCTCTTGGTTGATATCTTTCCTCAACAGCTCCCAGTTTGGCGATGCTGATGATTTTGATCCTTTTGGGGAAGACTATGACAATGACAGAACAGTCAACCACCTGTCCACCTTCTAGAAAATGCAACTAAACTGAATTACCATTCCTACATGAACAATCAAACACGGGCTAAATGGTCAAAATCTGACACCCAGTTGTTTTACCAGGTACTTAGTAATCAAGTACTCTCTCTGTCCCAAAATGTAAGGCGTCTAAGGATTAGTCAAAAGTCAACGTTTTTTTAAGTTTGACCAAGTTTATACACAAAAATATAAATATTTACAGTACTGAATTAACATGAATAGATTCACCATAAAATATATTTTCTTAATATATCCATTCGATATTGTAGATGTAAATATATTTTTCTAAATATTTAGTCAAAGTTAGTAAAGTTTGACTTTTGACCAGTCCTTAGACGCCTTACATTTTGGGACGGAGGGAGTACTTAGGCACTCGGGCAACTATCCGTTGAATTTACCCTTTTTTGTAATGATGTTTTTGCTTGGCAGTCTATTCAATTTTTTATCTATTTTGATCCAGGGTCTTCAACAATTTGGTACTGATCTTGCAATGATACAGCAATTGTTCCCTCAAAAGTCTCATGATTAGGTGCGGCGAAAGTTCAAAACCGAGGAGAAGAAGCATCCAATGCAAGTCCACGATGCTATACTTCATCGCTCGAGACAGGGGTGGAGCCAGAGACACTACAAGTCAGGTGCTAGTCACCTCAGTTTTTCATATTTCTAGCACTGCAATTTAGCACATACGCGTTGAGCTTCAGCTGCAGGGCCGGTGCTACAGCACCGGTAGCACCAGGCCTAGCTCCGCCCCTGGCTCGAGAGGTTATAATCTGTAACCAATTTCCATGTCGTGGTTTTCTTAACTTAATGCTTCTGCTTTACGACTTTATGCAGATAACTTGTACTTGAAACAAGTAATCAAACAGCTCAACATCGAAGATTTGCAGAGGGACATCAGCAGTACACATAAAAAAGACTTTCCATCAAACTGAGGTTTTTTTAAAACTAACATTCACATTGTTCGATATTTAATTCATATCTTTCACCTTCTTTCTGTGCTTTCTGTTTCCAGAACCTGTTGCCTGATTTCGTCAACGATGAAGAGGATGGTCCAGATTGGTCGGATAAAGAGCTGGGTGCACACCGGTCCAAGATCAAAGAAGGGGAGCATGTTTCCGCGAAATCTGATGACGACCTAGATGTTTTTGATTGGTACTAGCGCGATAGGAAAAAAACGATTTAGGGTCCCATGATTCTGCTGCCAATCCTGTGAACTGCATGTTCTGTGTTAAATACTTTTGCTCACAAGATTACTGAGGTACGGATGCAATCAGTATGGTTCTTCGTTGATTAAAGTTCTGCTTTTACAATGTCCTGAACCAGAGCGCTAGGATAGTGTTGAACAACATTGGGGGTGTTATCTGTTGGTTCCTTAAACTCTACCAGTAGCAAATTTGGCTGCAATTCTAGTAGTATTGCCCGTCATTCCTTATTTATGCAAAATGGATGGTATTTTAAACATGTCTGGGTACTTCGTGCACCCTGTTTTGCCATTGGCATCCTCTGTTCCATCTGATCATGTTATGATGATGTTGGACGTAGTTCCGGACATGATCATGTTATGGGAATGGGTTGTTCCATCTGTTTAGTTATCTTACATGGAATTAGAATGATTGGCTAACAGTGTTTCCGGTGAGTTGCTGCAGCAGTAAACTAGTGGTTTTGTTTTAACTGGAAAACTATCTTGTCTTTTTTTTTGTCATGTTCCGTGGTATCTGAATCCTGGTTTGTACTGATAATATAATCATAAAACACATTTGAGCTTTCTTTGTGGTCTTGTGCTTTTCTTCCTCTTAGCAGTAACATTAGCTGCGACCTCCGAACATTGTCTTTTGGGGAAGTAGTTTAACAGATGTTTATTACGTCTTGTGACTCTGGTCTGGCGGTTTATGATTTGTGACGATTTTTCTTTTTTCTGGAACGTGTGACATGTACATACCTCTGGAATCAAGTTGGTGCTTACATCTACCATTCGTCGGTCAGTAATCGGCTTGAAATGAAGACACATGTAATGTTGGAATTATATCGTGGCACCTAATTTTGCAGAGAAATATCTGATGAACAGTCCAAAAGGGAGGCGGTTAATGATGAAGATGACGGTAGCAGACAGCAACTAAGCCAGGGAAGAGAGCAAGGAACACATCAATCTATTCCATATACTGTACTTTTTTTTGAGATAATTCCATATACTATACTATTCGTGAAGCATTGACTTATTCTCAGGCTCGGTTTTCCACCTTGAAGGCAAGGGATGGTTCAGGGGTGGCAACACTATACTTCCCGGCCTCTGCCAAAATTATCGAGTGTGATAGACAAATCAACCAGAAAATGCTCGAAGACAGTATATCTCCGGTGCCCAACCACCTTCCTTCTGTTCCCATAGCCATATGGATCAACCTAGTTGTACAGAAATTACAGTATCAATAATCAAATCGATCAATCTCCACGCACGCAAGATCACATGGCCACCAAGTTTTTCCATACTCAAACATAGAAAACGAACTTAGTAATCACCAAGCACGCGCGAAGTCTCCCGACAATGGATCGCCCATACTAAGTTGAGACATCTTTTGTGGGACAGAGAGAGTATTAGATTTCAAATCAACACACCCAACTGATGAAAGAAACATATCTCTTACTAAGGTCTGAAACATGTTTGAGTAGTGCCAACATGGTCCCATATATCAAAGGTTCAAACATTGTTGGCCCAGACGTAAATTCGAGATATCTTACAAAATATTATAGCGGAAGCTGCTATGGCAAGCAATGGTAACCTGCATCAACACTATTAATCATCGCAGACACGGATAGAACATACTAGGCACAACCCACATAGGTTGCAGCATATTGTCACATTCAAACTCTGGACTGGAGGCACCTCCCTGCCGCGGCTTGCCCAACTCACATGTGACCCACTATTTAGAATCATAGTAGTATATGCAGTTGCTCCTTCCTCCCCATCTCTCTGGATCCATGCAACAAAATGTCTGGCTTCACCGGTCGATGCTGATGAAGATCGCCCACTTCTCTAGCTTCTCAACCTTCACCCACTTTGCAAGTTGTACCGATAAGTCAAGGCGGAAGGCTTCCCATGTATTTCCTATTGAGGGGAAAGAGCTTGGAGAACGGACCATGAGAAGCATATCGCCACACTCCACAAGCCACATCTGGGCATCTTCTAGTCCACCAAGTCTTTTCCCCAGATCAACTGCTATTTCCTGTAATCGAATCCTTGGTACCAAGTGCACAATAAACAGCTCGCTAATACTATGCATGCCAAAGACCTGGCCTTTGAAGACCACTACCCGGTAGACAAAACTATCGAGATTGGAACACCTCACCCAAGAGTGACTACCAACACGCCAAACTGCCAAAGGAAAATGTGGGATTCAGTGGTGACCATGAGATGTGAGTTGGGTGACGCAAGAGGAGCTGTGAGGATACCATTATAAAGCTGATTGTCTTTGTTGACCGGTAGTTGTGAAGGCGAGACACTAACACCTGTGAAGACATCAACAACAACACACACTTGTTTGTTGGACAAGATGAGATGGCCGTAAGAGGCGCCGATGAATCTGAAGTTGTCCAGATGACTTCGTAGGACATTCCCTTTAGCACAATCACGAAATAGGGGAATCTGACAACACATGTACATGTTGGGGCTGGCCAGATTAGTGACATAGCATGGGCATCTAGGCATGAGGTTCCTACTATATGGGCGAGGACGGGGTTGATATTAATATATTCCTTTTATCGAAAAAAATATGGGCGAGGACGGGGAGAGCACAAAGGAACATCAGGTTGGAGGAGCAGCGGTGGGAGAAGCAATGAGAAGCTAGATTTGGATGGATAGGAGGTGAAGGCAGCACGCCAAGAAGGGCAGGTGGCAGCGAAGGCAAGAAGGTCAGGGAAGGAGACCAACAGAGAAGCAATGGAGTGAAGCAGGGCATCCGGGAGGTCAGCCCAACCTTGAGGTTCATACTTAGCTGAGACCGTAGGCAGGTTGAAGCTTCTTATCTGTAGAAAATTATGAGTGAAAAAAGATTAGAATAATAAACTGGATGTAAAAAAATGGAAAAGTATATATGGTGTCGGCAATATGCTACCAAGATATTGACAATATTGGGTTTGTACTAATAGAGTTACTAAGATAGCTTTGTGCTCTTCCCCATATATGTAAGCACATCACTAAATTATAGTACTCCCCCGGACCATTTTACTTGTCGCAGATGTGTGAACTTTTGTGTAAAGTACGTCCATTAGCCAGCATCAAGTAATTAGGGTCAGAGGTAGTACCAAACTGTTAAACATAGGGTTTGGGGAACAATGCTCGATGCCCTCAATGTAGGGCTCGGCTGTCATATATATGCGTATACAGTTGTGGTACAAATACACAATACAAGGGCTACGGTATAAATACAATCTAACACCCTCCCTCAATCTTAACTATGTCCTGAAACGCTCAATAGATTAAGATTGCGCCTACATCCTTCGAAGGAAGGCAACGGCAAGGGCTTGGTGAAAATATCTGCAAGTTGATCCTTAGAAGAAACAAATTTGATCTGAAGTAGCTTCTGTGCAACACGTTCCCTCACAAAGTGATAGTCAACTTCGATGTGTTTCGTTCGGGCATAAAATACTGAATTAGATGACAGATATGTAGCACCGATGTTGTCACACCAAAGAACAGGAGGCTGAGCTTGAGAGATCTGCAACTCTCTGAGAAGAGACTGTACCCAAATGATCTCGGCTGTGGCATTAGCAACCGCTTTGTACTCAGCTTCAGTACTACTCCGAGACACTGTAACTTGCTTGCGAGCTTGCCAGGCGATCAAATTAGGACCAAAGAATACAGCATATCCCCCCCGTTGATCGCCGATCATCAGGACAACCAGCCCAATCTGCATCTAAAAAGGCGGATAGCATGCCAGATGTAGCACGCTGAAGATGCAGTCCATATGAAGCAGTGTGGCGGATGTAGCGCAGGATGCGCTTGACAGCTGACCAATGAGGATCACGTGGCGCATGAAGGTACTGGCACACGCGATTAACTGCATAGGAAACATATGGGCGAGTGATGGTTAAATACTGCAAACCACCAACAATATTGCGGTACTGAGTGGCATCCTCAGAAGAAAGCAAGTCTCCATCAAGAGCTGACAATTTGTCAGTAGCAGACATGGGAGTAGTAGCAGCATACCAGCACGCCGTAACAGATCCATGGAGTACTTATTGTGTGAGAGAGAGTCAAGCCACTGTAAGAATAAGTAACCTCAATACCAAGAAAATAGTGCAGTTTACCCAGATCTTTCACAGCAAAATCAACACCTAAGGAAGAAACCAGACGATCAGCAGCAGAGACCGAAGAGCTGATCAGAATGATATCATCAACATAGACCAAAATATACATAGTCACCTCTGGACGCTGGAGAAGAAACAGGGATGTGTCAGCTGTAGATGATACGAAACCATGCGCACGAAGAGCAGTCCCAAGCCGTGCATGCCAGGCACGAGGAGCTTGCTTGAGCCCATAAAGCGCCTTCACAAGACGACAGAGATGATGCGGATGATCCGGATCAACAAAACCTGGTGGCTGGCGCATGTATACCTCTTCCTCCAAAACACCATGAAGAAAGGCATTCTGAACATCTAGCTGGCGAAGAGACCAACCACGAATAACAGCCAAAGAAAGTAGAAGCCGAATAGTGGTAGGCTTGACAACCGGACTGAAGGTATCCGCATAATCTAGGCCGTACCGTTGTTTGAAGCCCTTAGCAACTAGCCTTGCTTTGTATCTCTCAATAGACCCATCAGCATGTTTCTTCACCTTGAACACCCATTTGGAATCAATGATGTTAACACCAGACTTTGGCGAGACCAAACGCCAAGTATCGTTCTTCCGAAGTGCCTGAATCTCCTGTTCCATGGTAGCACGCCAATGTGGTATGCCCAGCGCTGCTTGGAAATGTCGTGGTTCAGCCGTAGGGTCAGCTTCAGCATGCGCAACACATGCCGCTAGCCATGCAACTGTACCATCTGTACGCTCGTGTGGACGGAAGATGCCACTTTGACTGCGCGTGCGAGGCCGCAGCACAACTGGTGCGGGAGGCGAGGACAGTGCAGGTGATGGAGGCGATGTTGTTGGCAGAGGCGTTGCAACAGTAGGCGATGCAGTGATGGGCGCGTCGAGCAGCAGAGCTGGCGACGAAGATTCTCCAGAAACCAGAGTACACGGTGTGGTCGACGAAGTTGAGCCAGGCGAGGTTGGGCCAGGCGACAACCCAGCATGAGGCAGCAACGGCTCACGCGTGAGCACGTCAGGCCCGCGCGAGACTACGCCAGGGGATACCGCGCGCGCGGGAGTGAGAGCACCTGGGGAATCTGCACACGCACGATCTCCAGGGGAAGCTGCATGCGCACTATTGCCAGGTGAAGCTGCATGCGCACTATAGCCAGGGGAAGTCAACTCCATGATGTGACTGCGTGCATGTTGCATGCATGCTTGATCAACGTCAGGGACAGCTGCTACCGGAGCATCATCCAGGAGTTGAAGACGAGCGGCACGGTCGTTTCCTGCACCATAATTAGGCAACAACACAGGAGAGTAGGCAGCATCCACAAATTGATCAGGCAAAACAGGAAAAGAGTGTAATGATGATTGTGGATTATCTGTGGGTGATGGTAGTGCGGAGAAGGGAAAAACTGTCTCATCAAAAACAACATCACGAGAGATGTACACGCGATTAGATGGAACATGAAGACACTTATACCCTTTGTGGAGAGGACTCTATCCCAAGAACACACATTTTTTGGAGCGGTACTCAAGTTTGTGACTATTATACGGACGAAGGTGTGGCCAACACGCGCAACCGAACACTTTGAGAAAAGAGTAGTCTGGAATTTCATGGAGCAAGACCTCTAGTGGAGTTTTCATGCGTAACAGTCGTGTAGGAAGCCTATTAATGAGAAAACAAGCGGTGACAAAGGCATCACTCCAAAACTGAAACGGTACAGAAGCATGTGCAAGGAGAGTTAAGCCAGTCTATGACGATGTTTGCGTTCAGCTGCACCATTTTGTTGATGTGTATAAGGACAATACACATGATGCGAAATCCCAAGTTTCTGAAAGAAGGTATTAAGGTTGCGATACTCACCCCCCCCCAATCAGATTGAACATGGATAATTTTGTGGTTAAGGAGACGCTCAACATGTGCTTGAAAATGAGTAAAGATAGTAAACACATCTGATTTGCGCTTAATAAGGTAAAGCCAAGTAAAGCGACTAAACGCATCGATAAAACTGACATAATAGTTCTGACCACTAACAGAAGTTTGAGCTGGACCCCAGACATCAGAAAACACAAGTTCAAGAGGAGTCTTAACAACACGACTCGATACAGAAAAAGGTAATTGATGACTCTTGCCTTGTTGACAGGCATCACACACTAAGAACTCCTTACTACTCGACTCAACAGGCAACTCATGACGATGAAGAACATGGCGCACTATAGGGGTGGCTGGATGACCAAGGCGGGAGTGCCACTGCGATGACGAAACCCGGACGCCACTGAAGACATGGGGGCTGGATGGCGCATCAAGAGCATATAGACCATGGCGAACTCGACCTCTAAGAAGAACGTCCCTCGTGTCCCGGTCCTTAACAAAAAAATGAAACGGGTGAAACTCAACAAAGACATTATTATCAAGAGTAAACTTAGGGACATAGAGCAAACTACGGGTAACTGACGGAACACGTAGAATATCAAGGAGACGTGATTTTTGAGAGGTGTGTGTAAGAAGAGATGTCTGACCAACATGAGAGATGTGCATACCTGACCCATTAGCAGTGCGGACCTGATCAGTGCCATGATATGGCTCACGCGTGGCGAGCTTGTCAAGTTGGCTTGTCAGATGATCTGTCGCGCCCGTGTCCATGTACCAGCTGTGATCGACAGAATAGGAAGGAGTGAATCCAGACTCTTGTGTCGCCATAGCAGCCTGCTTCTCATTACCTTTCCCATTGTTGCCAATACCAAGAAAATCACGCTTGAAGCGACGGTGACACCGAGACGCCAAGTGTCCTTCAATGCCGCAGAGCTGACATGGAACAGCAACGCCGCACGCACGGCAAGTCGGTCTCGGCCGCCCCCCCGTGTTGGTGGTTGAAGTAGGCGGGCGGGGCTGGTAGGCCGGAGGCAGCGTTGGTGGCTTCCCACCCGACGGACGTGGAGCACCACGGTGAGCAGCATTGGCGGAAGAGCCATCGGAGTATGACCCCACGGGGTGACGTCCCGAGAGACGTTGTTCCGTGTTCAAGAGTCGAGAGTAGAGATCACGTGGGAGCAGCGGGGTGTCACGACCATTAATATTTTCCACCAACGAGTCATATTCTGCATCAAGGCCATTGACAATGAACGACTGAAATTCCTCATCCCGAAGAGGTTGCCCAATAGAGGAGAGTGTGTCAGCCAAATTTTTGACCTTGTTGAAGAAGGCGGTGATTGAAAGATCATTCTTCTTATCACCAAGCTGATTACGGATAGCAGAAGAACGCGCCATAGACTGCGACGAGAAACTGGAGTCAAGTGTAGCCCAAGCATCCCTCGATGTAGCAGCAAAAATTACCAGGCCAGCCACAGAGGGAGTAAAAGACGACTGGATAGCACCCAGGATGGCTTGATCTTGTGCAACCCACTGCCGGTGTGCGGGGTTAGGCGCCATAACAGGAGCACCCGCAGCCGATGTCATGTGAAGCATGGCCGGAGGACAAGGCAGAGTGCCATCAACATATCCCTCAAGATAGTGACTGCGGAGGAGCGGCAAGACTTGAGCACGCCACAACAAATAGTTATCAGCGTTGAGCTTCACTGTCATAAGATGAGCAAAGTGGAATGGTCCAGGTGACGCTGGGACGTGCATACTCGCATCATAGTGGGCTTGATCAGCATGAGGAGCAAACGGTGCAGAGAGCTGCTGCGGAGACGCACCATACAACGGAGGCGCGCTGTAGGGAACCAGCGCTGCACCACTCGGCAGCGGCGGAAACACATACGACGGCGTCGGAGCAGGAGCCGCACCGTGATGCATCATCGGAAGAGCACGTGGGTGCCCATCAGGCAACGCGGTTCCACTGGGCGGCGCCGGGAACGCATGAGATGGTGTCGGGGCAGGAGCCGCACCAGGGTGCACCATCGAGTACGCGCCGTAGGGTATGGACGAGGACGCACCATAGGACACCTGCAGGGGCGCGCCGTAGGGCCCCGACGGCGGCCCACCGTAGGGCTGGGGCGCACCATAGATCGCCGACTGGGACGCACCGTAGGACGCCGTCGGGGGCGCGCCATAGGAGAGCGTTTGCGGTGTTCCGTAGTAAGCCGAGGCTGCAGGACCGCCATGATGGAGAGGAGGTGCAGCCGAGGAAGCCGGCGCCAGGGAAGGAGGCTGCTCAGCAGCCGCAGTAGGCGTCGTCGGGTGAACCAGGGGCGGCGATGAGATCACACACTGCGTCAGGTACCCAAATTGCCGGTACAAAAAAGTGCCGGCAAAGACACCAAAAGTGCCGGCAAAGATTTTTTCAAGGCACAAAAAAAAGTGCCGCGTTTATTCCAGTCGAGGTAGGTCTTTGCCGGCATTTTTAGAAAAGTGCCGTTAATTATATTTTAAGGCACTTCCAAAAATGCCGCTAGTTAGTATTGCCGGCACTTTTGAAAGATGCCATGGAATCTTTTTGCTGGCACTTTCCGAAAATGCCATAGAATCTTTTTGCCGGCACTTTTTGAA
Organism: Lolium rigidum; assembly: GCF_022539505.1. NCBI lineage: Eukaryota > Viridiplantae > Streptophyta > Magnoliopsida > Poales > Poaceae > Lolium > Lolium rigidum. The sequence goes on from NC_061508.1 coordinate 350,263,595, forward strand.
AAATGTCACGAAATCTTTTTACTGGCACTTTTCTAGGGATACCATATAAACTTTTTGCCGACACTTTTAAAGGATGCCTACAATTACTTTTTCAGGCTTTTAATTCTGGTGCCGTTGATTATTTTCTTAGGCATTTTTAAAGTTGCTATACTGCCTGCAAACATTCAAGCAATCTACAATCAAGCATACATCGCACTCAAGAAGTCAAGCAATGTTTAAAACCAATATTTCCAAGCAATCTAGGTTTGAAACCAAAATTTTGAAACATTCAAGGATTCACAATCCAGGCATCTAACTTACATGACCAACAGGGTTCATCTCCACATCATGAACAACATGGTTTGAAACCATTAGATAAAATACACAACAGGGTTGATCTCCTCATCATGAACAACGGGGTTCATCTGCCGCCGAGGAAGAAAGTTGTCATGGAGTTTGGGCCCTGCCTCGCTGCGCGGCCAAATGCCTCGTCGTGCGGCCATAGGAAGTTGCGCCAGCTGCGCCATGCATCCGACGCCACAACCAGGTTCACGTCCCCGACGCCAAGCCCTCTTCCTCGTCGAGCATGATGCCAGAGCACCGGTGAGCGCGCCCTCCGCCCTCCACCCACCCTCCTGCAGTTCACTGAAAATGTTCCAAGTCCTTCATCCTTTTGATAGTAAATATGAAGGTAAAACACCCATAGAATAACTGTGCTTGGATCTGCAATGGAGCGTGCAAGAAGTAAAAGAGCCTACAGTTCACTGTGCTTGGTTGTTGTTTCAAATAGTATTCTACAAGTTTTCCTTAATTAAATTGGTGGCTTACTGATGAGTGGTTTCTGTAGGCCCAAAGTTTAGCATTTAGAACTAAAAGAAGATGTAGATGAAGAAAGCTACAAAAATGTAACTCACTGAAGTAGGGTGGAATTCAAAAAAAATGCAAACAAAATATATGCTATGATACTTAATACAACCTTCTCACGATTACACGTGCGTGGCACGTGCACAATTACTAGTAGGAGAAAAAATCCACCGAAAGGACCAGCCCAAATAGCATATCTAAGGTAAAAAACAAATTCGTTGCAGAATTTCTTTCCACTTTCTTCATTACCTGAATCTAATTGCAGTTTGTATGATCAGAAGATCAGAGAATTCAAAGATCAAATTTTGGTGGATAATGTGCTAACACTCGATCATGCTACCAAGTAAAGGAAGCCAAATTAAGCATTTGACTTAACTTATAGTGGTCGTGCAACTTTTGTACCATCACCTTCATACTCTATGTCTGACCAGATTCACATGCATAGGAAGTTTGCTTCCTATGCATGAACTACAAATGTTGTACCTCAAAAAAAAAAAAAACTACAAATGTTGTTATTTAGTATCAAGAGTCTGGTGTTATATTCCTTGGCCATGTCGTAATGACATTCCATGTCATATTGAGAAACAAAATACAGGCATGCTATTGTCACAAACTTACCATAAACACATGTACCATATTTTTTGCCCAATCATCTCCATTGACATTGACTAATACCACCTGACTAAAGAACAATTAGGTCTTTCGGTAAACCACCTGATTGGGAGTGTTTGTTGTCGAAGAGAAAAATGACACTAAATCCTTGAATGATAGATCCACGATTACTATACCAATTTTAGGCTACATTTGGCATGGAAACATGCTTGGTTCTTAATATGAATATCAAGTTTATTTGGACAGGTAGGTTTCCAGCAGACTACAAATATTAATGTCCAGTTCCTACTATGACCATAAGGTGGTCTACCGATGCAAACTCAGAGCACACCAATCTACATCAACACCCTGCGAGCCTAAGTTGATCTTAACCTCAAAGAAAAGATGTACCAAAACTTATCACAGTCCAGTCTCTAATTCTGCATGATTGATCTCATTCTCGATGCATAACAACCAATAAACAAAGTTGTGTAACAGTCTACAATTACCACTTCATATAAAGCTGACACCAAAACCTGTTGCAGCTAGATAATATGTCTATATAGGGCATAAAAGTTGTACCGTGATTCTAACATGGTTATTTCTGGGTTAATTACAGCAAGAAGTACAAATCATTTTAATTTTGGAGAAATTGAGCACGATTACAGTCCTTAATTTAGCACTGTTCCAAAATACACATTGTTCTGCGGCTTGAATGGGCAAAAGTAGTCGAGGAAAATAGAAGCAAGTATTCCATTTATCGACAGAATATTAGTACGTTAGCAGGAGGATCACCTGAAATTTATGCTAACTAACCACATATGCTTGGGGAAGATCCTAGTATTCAATTATATGCACATCTTTCGCAGTTGGGAGATTGGAGAACCTGTCATGTGATTTATCATCAAAATCTCCATCTGTAGATAATCAATACAGAGTCATAGTTAACAGACTGGACAGAAAAAAACAGAAAAACCTCTTATGGTTGCAATGCTTCCAACATCAGAATTAGGGATAGAGATCACAACTTGAAAGCATGAGAACAAATCTCTCTTGTCCAAAATTATGATGAACCAATCTACAACATGGATAGTCATACATAGTCGATCTACACTCGTGAAATGATTATTTAACCATTACCATTTACTAACATCAGGAATGTGTTCTAGGTTAAATCTCAACACGATGTTTGCATACAAGACAATTGCAAAATTAAATCATGAGCAATTCATGGACCAAAGGAAAAATGGAAAGGCCGAGAGGCGGTACCTTTCTTATCGACAGCTTGTTTGAATACATCCTAGAGAACCTTGTAGTTACAGACTTGTGCTCTGTCTTTGCATCAAATTTACCTAAAAACACGCCAAAAATAAGCATCACGATGATCTAAGGCACCACACTCTAAAACCAACATAAGACATCAAAACTCTCTTAATAACCTCGTGTATCAGAACCACTCCAAGGTGAACCATATCCAGCAGCTGGAGCTACACGACACTGCCTATAGCAAGATAAAAGTCACCAAATCAAAATCAACAAAACAATCTTGAACCAGATGTATTTACATGTACTGCCAATTTACTATTGCCGTAGCTCTCAAAATCCCACAAACAAACCTGAAGAAATTAGATCTTTTAGTTCTTATGGGCATAACATCAAACAGGTAGATGGCAGGAGCTTAGTCGGAACCAGTCACAACAATTTTTGAATCTGGATGGGCTGATCCACCAACGGGAAGAGAAAGAATCAACACATGGTAAAGAGTAGTAACAGTAGAGAGATCAGCTAGTAGCTAGGATGCCTCGATAGATGTCTACCTCAACATAAACAATTGATATGAATACTGAATTTCTCTCACATCATTAAGAAAATATAGCACATAGTGATCAATTGTCTAGCAGTAGAGCATGACCAAAGAGAGAAATACCACCTTTGGGTGCCAATGTCAACTAGCTCCTGGACTCGGGGCATTTAGCTCAATCTCTGTCTATATTCTGAAATCTCAAACACAAGGGAACTACATAGAATCAACTAGCCTAGCCGATAAAAGCTACAGTTGAATTTCTTAGCAAACAACGAGAGAGATAACATGTTCACAAATTCAGACAACTCACTTTACATATACCAAATTAACAAGTTTATGGCATCACTTTTGTAGGTGGACTAATCATGTGATCTATTATAGTATAGTGCTAACTATGCAACAGGAATCTCTCCTCTCAGCCATGGAGTAACAATGATCTGCAAAATCAACCAATCATATACAATGTACTTGCAATTGCGAGCAAAAATTTCCCCACAACATTGCCGAAAATCACATCAAGCATCACCAATGCAAAGACGAAGGAATCACTTTGATCCTCTAAACAATATACATAGAGGGGCATAATTATCCATACCTAGCTCTCGACGGCCCGAGGTGACCTCGTGCTCGGGGCCCTCGCAGAGCTGCAGATGGAGTCGATGACGGCGGGCGGGACAGAAGGCATGTTGCCGTAGACATCATAGGTCTCGAAGGCCCCCAATCTGGTTGACCAAATCGTCCAGGCCATCCGGGTAGAAGGGCACGACTCCGGGCGAGGAACAGAGCCAGGTCGGGGAGCTCCTTAGCCGTCCCCCCTCCGGCGCTGCCGCTCGAGGAGCAGGCGGAGGACAGTGCCGCCTTCTGCCCGAAGAGGAAGACCTAGGAGATCTCCCTTCCCGCCGTCGCCCCCTCCGCCTCCATGGTGGCACCTCGTCGAAGGCAGAGTGGAGGCATAGGCCATCCTCACACGCAGAAGCGACCGCCGAAGCACGCCGGGATCCTTCGGCCGCTCGCTGCTGTCCCGGGGCCGCGATAGCCCCGCGCATCCGACCATGCTGCCGTCCGGCGGGGAGGCCGACGTCGAGGCCTTCCATCGGCACGCCGCCGTCACCCTCGCGGAGCTGAGGGACGGGGAGGAGTTCCTCTCCCTCGCGTGGATCCGGCGCCTCCTCGAGGCGTTCCTGAAGTGCCAGGAGGAGTTCCGCGTGGTGGTGGCCCAGGCGCGGCGGCGCGGCGGCAGCGGCGGGGCACAGGCGGAGTGCCACGAGCGCGTCGTGAAGGCGCTCGACGTCTGCAACGCCGCCCGCGACGGCGTCGACCAGGTGCGGCGCTAGGGTTAGGAGATGGAGTCGCCCCTGCGATGGAGACGAGAGACTAGGAGAGCGAAGCAGGTTTTTTTGTGACGCGGGGTTTTTTCTTTTTTTTCGTCTGACTCTTTCTAAAATTACTAAGGTATCCTTCTGGTCATCGATCTCAAGAATTTGCGGCACTTTCTATGCCGCTAATCGGGTAAACTTTGGCGGCATCTTTTGAAACTGCCGCAAATGACTAGCGGCGCTCTTAATTGTGCCTGTATTCATCCAAAATTAGGGGCACTTTTCCTAATCGCCGGTAATTAGATCACCATTAGCGGCACTAATCCTAAACTGCCAGCTAAACCTACCATTAACGGCAAATTATAAAAAATGCCTGCAGCAAAGTGCCGGCAATGTGGAGACGTGACGTAGTGACAGCCGAGGTGGAGGAACGGGCCCAGGCTAGGGGTGGAGAGGCCATGAAGGGCGAGACCGTCGCCAGAGAGGAAGGAGGCGGCGCAGCAGCGGTGGAGATCGAGGCCGGCGCGCCGGCGGCAGAGGAGGCGGAAGCGGAACGCGGATCGATCGCGTCTGATACCATGTTAAACATAGGGTTTGGGGAACAATGCTCGATGCCCTCAACGTAGGGCTCGGCTGTCATATATATGCGTATACAGTTGTGATACAAATACACAATACAAGGGGTACAGAAGCTACGGTATAAATACAATCTAACACAAACAATACTACTAGCGATACAATGAGCCACCAATATATTGACAATATTGGGCAAGCCTGCAAGAAGCAGAGTTCGACAACTGATTGATATGTTGCGTTTTCTGAACTTCATAATGTTTCCGCTTTACAACTGCATGCAGATAATTTTTACTTAAAACAAGTAAAAGTAATCAAACAGCTCAACATTGAAGATGTACAGAGGGATATCAGCAGTACACACAAATAAGACGTTCCGTCAAACGAAGGAGACACTGGAAATGAGGGTATTTTTTCTGAAACTAACATGCACAGGTTTGACATTGAATTCATATCATTGACCTTCTTTCTGTGCTTTCTGTTTCCCGAACGCATCGCATGGTTTCATCAACGATGAAGAGAATGGTTCAGATTGGTTGGATAAAGAGCTGGGAACACACCAGTCGGGAGCTAAAGGAAGCGATGAAGTCTTAGTTTGTCTGTACTGACAATCCTCATGGTTGGGTCGTGTTTGTAACCTGTACTGCTTCTCCTTTGTAGGCTTTCTCTCTTCTTAGTATATATACATGCAGTCCTCCTGCATGGTTCGAAGAAAAAATCTGATGATGACATTGATGTTTTTGGACTTTTGGTTGGTACTAGAACAGCAGGCAAAAATTGATTTAGGATCTCATGGTTCTGCCAATCCTATGAATTATAGGATATGTTGGTGCCAAATATTTGTTTACGGGATCACTGAGGTGCTGATCACTGATGCAAATCATACTATCTATGCAGAACCGATACGGATACGGGTATCGGTATCAGGCCGATACGGATACGGAATATGGTATTTCAAAAAAAACGCCAATATGGGGATAAGTTTTAATACCCTGGTTTTTTTTTCGAGAGCATGCGCAAAACGTGCCTTATCTTTATAGAAGAAGAAGCATAGCAATTTACAAGATCAGCACACGAGTGCTGAGAACACACGCACTCAACACCCTCTCCGCCTAGGCCTACTCTCTCGCTATACCTAGCCTCCCTCCTCTCTTGGCCCTCTCCCAGAGGTGGAATTCATCTCTAATCTCTACCACCATTTGGTCAACCGTTTTCTGCTCCCTCACGTTCCCGAAAGCCCTCGCATTCCTCTGCTTCCAGAGCGTCCATGTCGTGCTGATAACCATCGAGTCGAAACGCTTCCTATCGATCCTCCTCACTCGCTTGCGGGCCTCCGTCCACCATCTCTGCAGGTTGCCCGTGAACCCTGGGTCGGCGATCCGTACATTCGCGCTGCGTAGAACCCTGCACCAAACCTGTCTCGCATAGGGGCATAGGACTAGGATATGATCTACATTATCCTCCTCTTGCAGGCATGCATAGCATGCATCCGGGTGCTCCTGGAGCCCGTGTCTCACCCTCCTATCGGAAGTCCACAGCCGATATTTCATAGCCAGCCATGCAAACATCTTGCACTTCATAGGGGAGAAGGATTTCCACACCGGCTTGCTCATACTCCATCTGACGCTTCCTTGACAGAGCATCTTATATGTGCACTTCGCCGTGTATGTTCCCGATTCCGCGCCTTTCCGGGTTATGTGGTCTGGTCTCGAGACGTCTCTCTGCACTGTTTCCACTGCCTCCCACAGCCTCAGGCATTGCCTCCACAGCTCAACTGTCATCTCCCCGGGTATGTCATCTATCCATCCGTCCTCATGCAACGCCTCCGCCACCAGGCGAGTGTTCTTTCTCCTGGTGGGAACCTTGGCGAAGACCTCCGGCGCCAGCTCCTCCGCTGTGTATCCACTAATCCATCTATCCCTCCATAAATAGGTCAACCGCCCATCTCCCACACTAAAGCGTGCCAGGCTCTGGAACACTCCTGCAACTTCTGGATCATTTAGCCCTAGTAAACCTTGCCAAGGCTCTCCGGGTCCGTGCGTCTAAGCCAATGCCATCTCACTCAGTCACTCTAAGGGCGAGGCCCTGCAGCCTCAAATCCTTTACTCCCAACCCACCGAACTCCTTTGGCTTGCAAATGCTCCTCCACGCCACTAGGCACTGGCCTCTGTGGACCTCGTCCTTGCCGGCCCAGAAAAAAGCTCTCATCCACTTGTTTATCTCCTCCAGTAGCCATATTGGAGGTCTGTACACGGTTGGAGGATACGGCGAGGGATACTTTTTCCCTACATGGGTGGCAGCATAGTCTACGGATAGTAGCTCCACCTAGCTCTTAGGCGTTATATGATTCATCGTTCCGATATGTATTTCGCCTATTTTTGTTTTATGTAACTTTGGTCACTTGAGACAACAAACGGCTGTGTGCATCCTGGTTATGCAGAGGCTGGATGTAATTGCTTCTTGAAGTAATAAAGCATCCTTTATCGAAAAAAAGCCATATTGGAGCCTCAGCTACCACCATTTGGTGCACCGCTCTTGCCGCAACCACTGAGTTTATCAGCACTAGCCTCCCTTTTCTCCGAATGAGCCCTCTTTGCCACGCCGGCACGCACTTGATGACCTGGTCTAGTAGCGGCTGCCACTCAGCCTTAGTCAGGGGTCTGAGTGCTAGCTGGAGACCCAGGTATCTGATCGGGAATCTTGCCAACTCACAACCCATGATCCGCGTGGTCCTATCCTCCTCCTCATGTGCTCCTCGAATCGGCGTGGCCGTCGTCTTTCTAAAGTTCACATGCAGGCCCGAGGCCTCTCCGAAAAGACTCAGGATATGCCTCATTGCCCATAACTCCCTACATTCCGGCTTGAGAAACATGACGACGTCGTCGGCATACACCGATATTCTCTGTAGAGGTGAGATGGAAGCCAAGTTCCCAAATAACCCCTCCTCCACCACCTTAATAACCATAGCGGACATGGTCTCCATAGCCGCCACAAACAACATGGGTGACGTGGGGTATCCCTGTCTCAAACCTCGACCATGATGTATGCGGTCTCCCGGCACTCCATTTACCATGACCTTCGTGTTTGTTGTATAGAGCAGCAACGCTACCCACTTCAAAAATCTCTCGCCAAACCCCCTTCTCCTCAACACCTCAAACAGGAAACTCCAAGAAATAGAGTCGAAAGCACGTGCTAGGTGTAGCTTTAGCAGCACTCCGGTCTGCCTCCTCATGTTAATCTTCCTGGCCACTTGCCTAACTAGCACAAAATTATCGTGCAAACTCTGGTGTTTGATGAACGCCGATCGGTTCATGCTAACAATCTCTCCAAGTCTCGGTCGGAGCCGATTCACAATGATTTTTTAGAACAATTTCGCAAAGCTATGCACAAGGCTTATGGGCCTAAAGTCCTTTGTATCCATTGCATCCGACTTCTTTGGGATCAAAGTGATCAACACTCTGTTTAGCCTGGCAAAGCCTCTGCCATCTCCCACACCTAGTTTCATGAGTCCAGCAAGAATGTCATGCTTTATGATTGGCCAAGCTCTCTGGTAGAAGGCGCCGGTGAAGCCATCCGGCCCCGGCACCCTGTCACTCGGCATCTCGCGTATCGTGTTCCATACTTCCTCCTCCGTGAACATAGTGTCCAACTCTCTCAGGTCCGCGACTGGGATGTTTAAGGCCTCAAGGTTTATGGTGTGCTCTCTATTTTGGATGCTCCCAATCAGCCTGGCATATGCCTCGGTGAACACCTCGTTCTTTCTCTCTTGCGTAGTCACCGTCTCCTCTCCTACTCTCACCACGGCAATGTAATTCTTGGTTCTCCTCCCATTCGCCACCGCATGAAAAAGCTTGGTGTTTGCATCCCTCTCTTGTAACCATCTTATTCTCGACCTTTGCCTAGCAATTGTGTGCTCAAGGGACGCCAGCCCTAGCACCGCATGCTTTAGCATTCTCCTAAGCCACGCCTCCGCCTGCGAGAGCGTTCTCGACTCTTGCGCCACATCGAAACTTAGTATCAGGGTGTTTGCCATAGCGATCTTGAGCTTGATGTTTCCGACTTTTTTCTCTCCCCACGCCTGGAAATACTCCGCCGCATTGCGGAACAACGCATCCAAGCGTCTGAAGGGGTCTACAATGCTAGGGTCGCATACCAATGCCTCTCTTAGAGCATCCTCGAACCCCTCTAAGTTTATCCAAAAGGCCTCAAATTTGAACCTTCTCTTTGGCTTAAAAGCCGCGCTCAGCGAAAGATGGATCGGGGCATGATCCGAAACCGATGAGGACAACGCCTCCAAGATGGAGTCCGGGTGCATGAGATCTGAATCCACTGATGTAATCTCCCGGTCAATACGAGTAAGTGTGGGCACCTCTCTCTCGCTACTCCACATGAATATCCTACCATGCAGGTTGATACGTCCCAAATGTATCTATAATTTCTTATGTTCCATGCTACTTTTATGATGATACTCACATGTTTTATACACATTATATGTCATTATTATGCATTTTCCGGCACTAACCTATTGACGAGATGCCGAAGAGCCAGTTGCTGTTTTCTGCTGTTTTTGGTTTCGAAATCCTAGTAAGGAAATATTCTCGGAATTGGACGAAATCAACGCCCAGGGTCCTATTTTTGCACGAAGCTTCCAGAAGTCCGAGGAGTAAACGAAGTGGGGCCACGAGGCGCCGCCACAACAGGGCGGCGCGGCTAGCAAGGGGCCCGGGTGGCCCTGTTGTGTGGGGCCCCCGTGGCACCTCTTGACCTGCCCTTCCGCCTACTTAAAGCCTTTTCGCGAAACCCCCAGTACCGAGAGCCACGATACGAAAAACCTTCCAGAGACGCCGCCGCCGCCGCTAATCCCATTTCGGGGGATTCAGGAGATCGCCTCCGGCACCCTGCCGGAGAGGGGAATCATCTCCCAGAGGTCTCTTCATCGCCATGATCGCCTCCGGATCGATGTGTGAGTAGTTCACCCCTGGACTATGGGTCCATAGCAGTAGCTACAGTAGCTAGATGGTTGTCTTCTCCTCATTGTGCTATCATGTTAGATCTTGTGAGCTGCCTATCATGATCAAGATCATCTATTTGTAATCCTTCATGTTGTGTTTGTTGGGATCCGATGAATATTGAATACTATGTCAAGTTGATTATCAATCTCATAGTACTCATCATGATATATGTATGTGCATTGTTATGCCTTCTTTATTTGTCAATTGCCCAAGCTGTAATTTGTTCACCCAACATCCGGTATCTTATGGGAGAGACACCACTAGTGAACTGTGGACCCCGGTCCTATTCTTTACATCTCGAAATACAATCTGCTTGCAATTGTTCTTTACTTGTTCTTCGCAAACAACCATCATCATCCACACTATACATCTAATCCTTTGTTTACAGACAAGCCGGTGAGATTGACAACCTCAACCGTTACGTTGGGGCAAAGTTCTGTGATTGTGTTGTGCAGGTTCCACGTTGGCGCCGGAATCCCTGGTGTTGCGCCGCACTACACTCCTCCGCCAACAACCTTCAACGTGCTTCTTGACTCCTACTGGTTCGATAAACCTTGGTTTCTTACGAGGAAAACTTGCTTCGTTGTGCTCATCACACCTTCCTCTTGGGGTTCCCAACGGACGTGTCATCTACGCGCATCAAGACTGTTTTCTGGCGCCGTTGCCGGGGAGATCAAGACACGCTGCAAGGGGAGTCTCCACTTCCAATCTCTTTACTTTGTTTTTGTCTTGCTTTATTTTATTTACTGCTTTGTTTGCTTCTTATATCAAAACACAAAAAATTTAGTTGCTAGTTTTACTTTATTTACTGTCTTGCTCTCTATATCAAAAACACAAAAAAATTAGTTACTTGCATTTACTTTATTTAGTTTACTTTATTTACTACTGCTAAAATGAGTACTGTTGAGAATACTAAGTTGTGTGACTTCACTAGCACAAATAATAATGATTTCTTATGCACACATATTGCTCCACCTGCTACTACAGCAGAATGCTTTGAAATTAAACCTGCTTTACTGAATCTTGTTATGAGAGAGCAATTTTCTGGTGTTAGTTCTGATGATGCTGCTGCCCATCTTAATAATTTTGTTGAACTATGTGAAATGCAAAAGTATAAGGATGTAGATGGTGACATTATAAAATTAAAATTGTTTCCTTTCTCCTTAAGAGGAAGAGCTAAAGATTGGTTGCTATCTCTGCCTAGAAATAGTATTGATTCATGGACTAAATGTAAGGATGCTTTTATTGGTAGATATTATCCTCCTGCTAAAATTATATCTTTGAGAAGTAGCATAATGAATTTCAAGCAATTAGATAATGAACATGTTGCTCAAGCATGGGAGAGAATGAAATCTTTGGTAAAGAATTGCCCAACCCATGGATCGACTACTTGGATGATCATCCAAACCTTCTATGCAGGATTGAATTTTTCTTCGCGGAACCTATTGGATTCAGCTGCTGGAGGTACCTTTATGTCCATTACTTTGGGGGCGGCAACAAAGCTTCTTGATGATATGATGACTAATTACTCTGAATGGCACACGGAAAGAGCTCCACAAGGTAAGAAGGTAAATTCTGTTGAAGAAACCTCCTCCTTGGGTGATAAGATTGATGCTATTATGTCTATGCTTGTGAATGGTAGATCTAATGTTGATCTTAATAATGTTCCTTTAGCTTCATTGGTTGCCCAATAAGAACATGTTGATGTGAACTTCATTAAAAATAATAATTTCAACAACAATTCTTATAGGAATAATTCTGGTAATAACTATAGGCCATATCCTGCTGCTAATGGTAATAGTTATGGTAATTCTTATGGGAATTCTTACAACAATAATAGGAGTGTACCCCCTGGTCTTGAAGCCATGCTTAAAGAATTTATTAGTACACAAACTGCTTTTAACAAATCTGTTGAGGAAAAGCTCGATAAAATTGATATTCTCGCTTCTAAGGTTGATAGTCTTGCCTCTGATGTTGATCTTTTAAAATTGAAAGTTATGCCTAATAAGGATATTGATAATAAGATTGTTACTACAGCAAATGCCATCCAAGTTCGAATTAATGAGAATATTAGATTGATGGCCGAATTGCATGCTAGGTGGGAAAGAGAAGAAAACGAAAAACTAGCTAAAAAGAATAATGTAGCTAAAGTTTGGACTATCACCACCACTAGTAATGTTAATGATTCACATGTTGCTACACCTCCTACTATCAATGGTAAAATAATTGGTGTTGGCAATGTTACTACTCCTAGTGCAAAGCGTGCAAAATTGCCTGAAACTGCTAAAGCTGCTGAAATTGATAAAGCTGCTGAAATTTTTCAAAATATTGGGGATAATGATCCCATTGCTGTAGATCATAATGGTTTAGACTTTGATGATTGTCACATCTCTGAAGTTATAAAGTTCTTACAAAAGCTTGCTAAAAGTCCCAATGCTAGTGCTATAAATTTGGCCTTTACGAAACATATTACAAATGCTCTCATAAAAGCTAGAGAAGAGAAACTAAAACTTGAAACCTCTATTGCTAGGAAGTTGGAAGATGGTTGGGAGCCTATCATTAAGATGAGGGTCAATGATTTTGATTGCAATGCTTTATGTGATCTTGGTGCAAGTATTTCTGTTATGCCTAAGAAAATTTATGATATGCTTGACTTGCCACCATTGAAGAATTGTTATTTGGATGTTAATCTTGTTGATAATGCTATAAAGAAACCTTTGGGGAGGATTGATAATGTTCGTATTATGGTTAACACTAACCTTGTCCCCGTTGATTTTGTTGTCTTGGATATTGAATGCAATGCATCTTGTCCCATTATATTGGGAAGACCTTTTCTTCGAACTGTTGGTGCTACCATTGATATGAAGGAAGGTAATATTAAATATCAATTTCCTCTCAAGAAAGGTATGGAACACTTCCCTAGAAAGATAATGAAGTTACCTTATGATTCTATTATTAGAACAAATTATGATGTTGATGCTTCGTCTCTTGACAATACTTGATACACACTTTCTACGCCTAGCTGAAAGGCGTTAAAGAAAAGCGCTTATGGGAGACAACCCATTATTTTACTTCTGCACCTTTATTTTATATTTGAGTCTTGGAAGTTGTTACTACTGTAGCAACCTCTCCTTATCTTTATTTTATTGCATTATTGTGCCAAGTAAAATCTTTGATACTAAAGCCAATACTAGATTTGGATTACTGCGCAGGAACAGATTTCTTGCTGTCACGAATTTGAGCAGTAGTCCCTGTAGAAAAATCAAAAAAATCTGCCAATTTACGTGCGTGATCCTCAGATATGTACACAACTTTCATTCAATTTGGGCATTTTCATCTGAACAAGTCAGGTGCCACTTTAAAATTCGTCTTTACGAACTGTTCTGTTTTGACAGATTCTGCCTTTTATTTCGCATTGCCTCTTTTGCTATGTTTGATGGATTTCTTTGTTCCATTAACTTTCAGTAGCTTTGTGAAATGTACAGAAGTGTTAAGAATGATTATGTCACCTCTGAATATATGAAATATGCACTGACCCTCTAATGAGTTTGTTTTGAGTTTGGTGTGGAGGAAGTTTTCAAGGGTCAAGAGAGGAGGATGATACAATATGATCAAGAAGAGTGAAAAGTCAAAGCTTGGGGATGCCCCCGTGGTTCATCCCTGCATATTTTAAGAAGACTCAAGCGTCTAAGCTTGGGGATGCCCAAGGCATCCCTTCTTCATCGACAACTTATCAGGTTCCTCTAGTGAAACTATATTTTTATTTCGTCACATCTTATGTGCTTTACTTGGAGCGTCTGTTTGTTTTTGTTTTTGTTTTTGTTTGAATAAAATCGGATCCTAGCATTCTTTGTTTGGGAGAGAGACACGCTCCGCCGTTTCGTATGAACACATATGTTCTTAGCTTCATCTTTAATGTTCATTGCGAAATTTGAACTACTTCATTCATTGCTATATGGTTGGAAACGGAAAATGCCGCATGTGGTAAATGGTTTAAAGTCTTGAATAATGTGATACTTGGCAATTGTTGTGCTCATATAGATCTTGTTTAAGCTCTTGCATCATGTACCTTGTACCCATTAATGAATAACTACATAGAGCTTGTTAAAATTTGGTTTGCATGATTGATCTCTAGAGTCTAGATATTTTACGGTTGAGGTGTTTGAACAACAAGGAGACAATGTAAAGTCTTATAATAGTTACAATATGTTCATATGTGAGCTTTGCTGCACCTTTTATACTTGAGTTTGCTTCAAACAACCTTGCTAGCCTAGCCTTGTATTGAGAGGAATTCTTCTCATGCATCCAAATCCTTGAGCCAATAACCATGCCATTTGTGTCCACCATACCTACCTACCACATGGTATTTCTCCGCCATTCCAAAGTACATTACTTGAGTGCTACCTTTAAAACTTCTATTCTTTGCCTTTACAATATATAGCTCATGGGACAAATAGCTTAAAAACTATTGTGGTGAAGAATATGTACTTATGTGTCTTATTTCTTAATAAGTTGCTTGTTGAGCGGTAACCGTGTTTCTGGGGACGCCATCAACTTTACCTTTGTTGAATATCATGTGAGTTGCTATGCATGTTCGTCTTGTCTGAAGTAAGAGCGATTTTCATGATCATATGGTTTGAGTATGCATACTTGTTAGAGAAGAACATTGGGCCGCTAACTAAAGCCATGATTCATGGTGGAAGTTTCGGTGTGGACAACTAATCCTCAATCTCTTATGAGAATATTAATTGTTGTTGAATTCTTATGCATTAAAGAGGAGTCCATTATCTGTTGTCTATGTTGTCCCGGTATGGATGTCTAAGTTGAGAATAATCAAAAGCGAGAAATCCAATGCGAGCTTTCTCCTTAGACCTTTGTACAGGCGGCATAGAGGTACCCCTTTGTGACACTTGGTTGAAACATATGCTATGCAATGATAATCCGTGTTAATCCAAGCTAATTAGGACAAGGTGCGAGCACTATTGGTATACTATGCATGAGGCTTGCAACTTATAAGATGTCTTATACATAACACATATGCTTTATTACTACCGTTGACAAAATTGTTTCTTGTTTTCAAAATGAAAAGCTCTAGCAAAAATATAGTAATCAATGCTTCCCTCTGCGAAGGGCCTTTCTTTTACTTTATTGTTGAGTCAGTTTGCCTATTCTTTCTATCCCAGAAGCAAACACTTGTGTCAACTGTGTGCATTGATTCTTACATGTTTACTTATTGCACTTGTTATATTGCTTTGTGTTGACAATTATCCATGAGATAAATATGTTGAAGTTGAAAGCAACCGCTGAAACTTATATCTCCTTTGTGTTGCTTCAATGCTTTTACTTTGAATTTATTGCTTTATGAGTAACTCTTATGCAAGTCTTATTGATGCTTGTCTTGAAAGTATTATTCATGAAAAGTCTTTGCTATATGATTCATTTGTTTACTCATTATCTTCATCATTGCTTCGAATCGCTGCATTCATTACATATGCTTTACAATAGTATGATCAAGATTATGATAGCATGTCACTTCAGAAATTATCTTTGTTATCGTTTACCTACTCGAGGGCGAGTAGGAACTAAGCTTGGGGATGCTTGATACGTCCCAAACGTATCTATAATTTCTTATGTTCCATGCTACTTTTATGATGATACTCACATGTTTTATACACATTATATGTCATTATTATGCATTTTCCGGCACTAACCTATTGACGAGATGCCGAAGAGCCGATTCTTGTTTTCTGCTGTTTTTGGTTTCAGAAATCCTAGTAAGGAAATATTCTCGGAATTGGACGAAATCAACGCCCAGGGTCCTATTTTTGCACGAAGCTTCCAGAAGTTCGAGGAGTAAACGAAGTGGGGCCACGAGGCGCCGCCACAACAGGGCAGCGCGGCCAGCAAGGGGCCCGCGCGGCCCTGTTGTGTGGGGCCCCCGTGGCACCTCTTGATCTGCCCTTCCGCCTACTTAAAGCCTCCGTCGCGAAACCCCCAGTACCGAGAGCCACGATACGGAAAACCTTCCAGAGATGCCGCCACCGCCAATCCCATCTCGGGGGATTCAGGAGATCGCCTCCGGCACCCTGCCGGAGAGGGGAATCATCTCTCGGGGGTCTCTTCATCGCCATGATCGCCTCCGGATCGATGTGTGAGTAGTTCACCCCTGGACTATGGGTCCATAGCAGTAGCTAGATGGTTGTCTTCTCCTCATTGTGCTATCATGTTAGATCTTGTGAGCTGCCTATTATGATCAAGATCATCTATTTGTAATCCTTCATGTTGTGTTTGTTGGGATCCGATGAATATTGAATACTATGTCAAGTTGATTATCAATCTCATAGTACTCATCATGATATATGTATGTGCATTGTTATGCCTTCTTTATTTGTCAATTGCCCAACTGTAATTTGTTCACCCAACATCTGGTATCTTATGGGAGAGACACCACTAGTGAACTGTGGACCCCGGTCCTATTCTTTACATCTGAAATACAATCTGCTGCAATTGTTCTTTACTGTTCTTCGCAAACAACCATCATCATCCACACTATACATCTAATCCTTTGTTTACTGACAAGCCGGTGAGATTGACAACCTCACCGTTACGTTGGGGCAAAGTTATGTGATTGTGTTGTGCGGGTTCCACGTTGGCGCCGGAATCCCCGGTGTTGCGCCGCACTACACTCCTCCGCCAACAACCTTCAACGTGCTTCTTGACTCCTACTGGTTCGATAAACCTTGGTTTCTTACTGAGGGAAAACTTGCTGCTGTGCTCATCACACCTTCCTCTTGGGGTTCCCAACGGACGTGTCATCTACGCGCATCACATGTAGAGATCCTTGATCTCATGCTCCTGAAGGAAATGCCTAAATCTCGTCATCATGAATCTATCTAAGCGGTCATTGTTTTTCTCCTCCGCGTACAAGATCATGTTAAAGTCACCGAGTAGCAGCCACGGCCCCGGACATAAACTCCTCCTCTCAGCTAGCTCTCATAAGAAACTCAACTTGTCCTCGTTTGTTTGCGGCCCGTAGATGGTAGTGATCCACCATCTATTGTTATCTCTGGGAATTACTTCCCCGATGACCGCATAGGAGTCGAAGCTCACATGCTCAATGTCAACGATGGACTTGTTCCAAGCTAGAAGGATCCCTCCTCTCGTCTCCACCGCAGGCACATACACATAACCATCAAACGATGGTCCTAGGCATTGCATTACCATAAAATCATCGATTACATTCAACCTCGTCTCCTAGAGGCATATGATACTAACTCTAATACTAGCTATGAACTCACGCACCACATCTCTCTTGGCTGGATCATTCAGACCTCGAACGTTCCAACACAGAATCTCAAAGAGGCAATCCATGGAGAAACTACAAAAACTCCCTGACACCTCCGCGCATCACTACACCGACACTGCCATCGTGCAGTGCACCTCCCTCTCGAAGCTCGTGGGTAGTTCCTTGCCAAAGATGGTCGCAAGAACTCGAAGATGTGTGATGTGGGCATTACCCTTCGGGTAACTAGTATTGCGCTACCTCCTACGGCCCAACCAGGGGCCCATGAAGATCATCCACCGACAAAGGTGGGCTGCTATGTTGGTTCCCGTGAAGGATTCTTGGAGGACAAGGAAAGAAGATGAAGAAACAAGGAAGGTTTAGTTATAGAACTCTTTGTAACTTAGTCGTACCCGGACAAATCTCTCGAGACCTGGCTCCCAATATAAGGGCCAGGAGAGGGGCTGCCGAGGGACACACAATCAATTTAGTCATAACCACCGTAAGTCGAGAGTTAGGTCATACACAATCCTAGCTTTCGACGAGTCCTCAAGGTGGGCATTGCCGAGGAGTACCCTCGACAATTGGCGCCATCTGTGGGAATCCTGTCGGCGCAAGACTCAGCATCGGCTCCCTCTGCCATGCTATCAACAACTTCATCATCATCACCGGCGGTATCGTCGGCCCCTTCGTCACCAAATTCAGGGAACTCGATTCGATTCGGGTCCTTCGAATTCACACCGCATGACAACTCGTCCCGCCCGACCTTTTCGGATTTATGAGGAGGATTGGGCATGACGTTCGGGAGCGTCCACTACAACATCAATGCTGAGGGCATCCTTCGACTGCCCGAACCGATCGACTCCAACTCTGTTGGAAATATGCCCAAGAGGCAATAATAAAATGGTTATTATAATATATCTTTGAGTTTATGATAATGTTTACATACCATGCTATAATTGTATTAACCGAAACATTGATACATGTGTGTTATGTAAACAACAAGGAGTCCCTAGTAAGCCTCTTGTATAACTAGCTTGTTGATTAATAGATGATCATCGTTTCATGATCATGAACATTGGATGTTATTAATAACAAGGTTATGTCATTATGTGAATGATATAATGGACACACCCAATTAAGCATAGCATAAGATCACGTCATTAAGTTATTTGCTATAAGCTTTCGATACATAGTTACCTAGTCCTTTCGACCTTGAGATCATGTAAATCACTTATACCGGAAAGGTACTTTGATTACATCAAACGCCATTGCGTAAATGGGTGGTTATAAAGGTGGGATTAAGTATCCGGAAAGTATGAGTTGAGGCATATGGATCAACGGTGGGATTTGTCCATCCCGATGACGGATAGATATACTCTGGGCCCTCTCGGTGGAATGTCGTCTAAATAGCTTGCAAGCATATGAATGGTTCATAAGAGACCACATACCACGGTACGAGTAAAGAGTACTTGTCGGGAGACGAGGTTGAACAAGGTATAGAGATACCGATGATCAAACCTCGGACAAGTAAAATATCGCGTGACAAAGGGAATTGGTATCGTATGTGAATGGTTCATTCGATCACTAAGTCATCGTTGAATATGTGGGAGCCATTATGGATCTCCGGATCCCGCTATTGGTTATTGGTCGGAGAGAGGTCTCAACCATGTCTACATAGTTCGCGAACCGTAGGGTGACACACTTAAGGTTTGATGTCGTTTAAGTAGATATGGAATAAGGAATGGAGTTCGAAGTTTTGTTCGGAGTCTCGGATGGGATCCGAGGACATCACGAGGAGGTTCGGAATGGTCCGGAGAATAAGATTCATATATAGGAAGTCATATTCCAAGTTTGGAAATGATCCGGTGCATTTATGGCAGGTTCTAGAAAGTTCTAGAAAAGTCCGGAAGAAATCACCATGGAAAGTGGAGTCCCGGAGGGACTCCACCTTGCATGACCAGCCAAACCCTAAGGGTGGAGTCCCAGGTGGACTCCACCATAGGTGGCCGGCCACCCCACCTAAAGGAAAGGTGGGAGTCCCACCTTGGCTAGGACTCCCTCCTTGAGTAGGTTTCCCACCTATGGGAGGTTTTGTTGTTGGGGTCTTATTCGAAGACTTGGACTACAACTCTTGGGGATTTCCACCTATATAATAAGGAGAAGAGGGAGGGGGGCAGCCACTCTTGGCCGCACCACCTAGGGCTGCCCATGGCCGGCGCCCTAGCCACCCCTCTCCCCAAACCCTAGCCTCTCCTCCTCCACCACCTCTCCCGCATACACTTAGGCGAAGCCCTGCCGGAGTTCTCCACCACCACCGCCACCACGCCGTCGTGCTGCCGGGATTCCGAGGAGGATCTACTACTTCCGCTGCCCGCTGGAACGGGGAGAAGGACGTCGTCTTCATCAACACCGAACGTGTGACCGAGTACGGAGGTGCTGCCCGATTGTGGCACCGTCAAGATCTTCTACGCGCTTTTGAAAGCGGCAAGTGATCGTCTACCGCAGCAACGAGAGCCTCCTCTTGTAGGCTTTGGAAATCTTCAAGGGTTAGTCTCGTTCATCCTCTCGTTGCTACCGTCTTCTAGATTGCATCTTGGCTTGGATTGCGTTCTCGCGGTAGGAAATTTTTTGTTTTCTATGCTACGAATCCCATCAGTGGTATCAGAGCCGTGTCTATGCATAGATGGTTGCACGAGTAGAACACAATTGTTTTGTGGGCGTTGATGCTTTGTTGTCTTTAGTTCGAGTACTTTGCATCTTTGTGGCATGGTGGGATGAAGCGGCTCGGGCTAACTTTACATGACCGCGTTCATGAGACTTGCTCCACGTTCGACATGCAACTTGTATTGCATAAGTGGCTTTGCGGGTGTCTGTCTCTCCCACCATAGTGAAGATTCAATTTACTCTTTCTATTGACAACACTAGTATCACCGTTGTGGTTCATGTTCGTAGGTAGATTGGATCTTACTCGAAAACCCTAAACCACGTAAAATATGCAAACCAAATTAGAGACGTCTAACTTGTTTTTGCAGGGTTTGGTGATGTGATATAGCCATGATGTGATGATGAATATGTATGAGATGATCATTATTGTATTGTGGCAACCGGCAGGAGCCTTATGGTTGTCTTTAAATTTCATGTTGAGTAGTATTTCAAAGTAGTTGTAATAGTTGCTACATGAGGTGAACAACCATCAAGACGGCGCCATGGACCTTGACGCTACGCCGACGATGATGGAGATCATGCCCGTTGATGATGGAGATCATGTCCGTGCTTTGGAGATGAAGATCGAAGGTGCAAAGACTAAAGGGCCATATCATATCACATATGAATTGCATGTGATGTTAATCCTTTATGCATCTTATTTTGCTTAGAACGCGACGGTAGCATTATAAGATGATCCCTCACATTAATATCAAGATAATAAAGTGTTCTCCCCTCGTATGCACCGTTGCACTGTTCGTCGTTTCGAAGCATCTCGTGATGATCGGATGTGATAGACTCAACGTTCACATACAACGGGTGTAAGCCATGTTGCACACGCGGAATACTTGGGTTTGCTTGACGAGCCTAGCATGCACAGACATGGCCTCGGGACAACGGAAACCGAAAGGTTGAACACGAGTCATATGGATGATATGATCAACATGTTGATGTTCACCATTGAAGCTACATCATCTCACGTGACACTACAAGAGATGGGGGATTTGTTGACGAAAACCCTGGTGACAAAAATGCATACCGTCATGGATGTGTCCTTATAGGTGACGAATTCATCTTTCGTCAAGCATTTAAGGTAATGCTTGACGGTATGATTTTTCGTCAACAAAAAATCATCACCCATTACCCAAGCGGGAAGGG
>NC_061508.1:350284979-350297194 GCF_022539505.1 Lolium rigidum
TAGGTAACTATGTAATAAAAGCTTATAGCAAATAACTTAATGACGTGATCTTATGCTACGCTTAATTGGGTGTGTCCATTACATCATTCATACAATGATATAACCTTGTTATTAATAACATCCAATGTTCATGATTATGAAACTAATCATCTATTAATCAACAAGCTAGTTAAGAGGCTTACTAGGGACTCTTTGTTTGTTTATATATCACACATGTATCAATGTTTCGGTTAATACAATTATAGCATGGTATATAAACATTATCATAAACACAAAGATATATAATAACCATTTATTATTGCCTCTTGGGCATATCTCCAACATCAAGACCATATATAGCACTCATATTACGAAATTTATCAGTATCCATAAAAGCTTCAATGCATTTATAATCATAAATTATACCTGATTCTCTATCTTTGTCGTTCTCCCATCCTTCAGTATTTTCTTGGATCCGATCAAGAAGGTCCCTTTTAAACTCTTCTTTGTTGCGTGTAAATGATCCAGAACAAGAAGTATCCAGCAAGGTCTTGTCTTGAAAAGAAAGTCTTGCATAGAAATTATAAATAATAACATTACCAGGAAGCTCATGAATGGGGCATTTGAGCATTAAAGACTTCAATCTCCCCCAAGCTTGGGCAATACTCTCTCCATCATGAGGCCAGAAATTATATATGCGGTTCCGATCTTTGTGAATTTCACTTGGAGGATAAAATTTGGAATAAAATAAAGGCACAATGTCCTCCCAATCAATAGAATCACCATTCTTCAGCAATTTATACCAGTGCGCCGCTTTACCAGACAGCGATATAGTGAATAGTTTCTTTCTAACTTCATTCATAGCAATACCTGCACATTTGAATAACCCGCATAATTCATGCAAAAACAGTAAATGATCACCAGGATGGACAGTTCCATCCCCTTCATAGCGGTTATCCATAACATGTTCAATAATTTTCATAGGTATTTTATATGGTACTACTTCCTCACCTGGCGCTTCATCCACTACCGTTGCAGTAGTAGTAGATTTCCCAAATAGAAATTGAAGAGAAGATCTCTCCATAATGACTTATAGCAGCGAGCAGAATTAAAATCAGCACAAACGAGTAAAGGTTTTCCTTACCAATTCCACTTACCAATAGCGCTTCACTCCCCGGCAACGGCGCCGGAAAATAGTCTTGATGACCCACAAGTATAGGGGGTGTATCGTAGTACTTTCGATAAATAAGAGTGTCGAACCCAACGAGGAGCAGAAGGTGTTGACAAGCGGTTTCGATGAGGGATTCACTTGTAAATGCTCACGGACAAGTATTCGGGGGTTTTGATATTGCAGATAAATAAAGTACAAGTAAATAAAATGCGAGAGAAATAATTGCAGCGAGTGGCCCAATCCTTTTTAGCACAAAGGACAAGCCGGTTTGTTTACTTATAATGACCAAACGTTTTTGAGGACACACGGGGATTTTAGTCTAGTGCTTTCGCTTCATGTAGCTAAATAATCTTCATTGTTTTGATAAGTGTTGTGTGGGTGAACCTATGCTAATGCACCGCCCTTCCTAGGACTAATACATACTTGTGATTATACCCCTTGCAAGCATCCGCAACTACAAGAAAGTAATTAAGATAAATCTAACCACAGCCTTAAACTCTGAGATCCTGCGATCCCTCTTGCATCGGTATACCAACGGGGGCTTAGGTTTCTGTCACTCCGGCAACCCCGCAATTAGCAACCGAATACAAGATGCACTCCCCTAGGCCCATAAATGGTGAAGTATCGTGTAGTCGACGTTCACACGACACCACTAGAAGAATGACACCACAACTTAAATATCATAACATTGAATATTACTCAACCATAATTCACTACTAGCATTTAGACTTCACCCATGTCCTCAAGAACTAAACGAACTACTCACGAGACATCATATGGAATACAATCAGAGGTGATATGATGATGAATAACAATCTGAACATAAACCTTGGTTCAATGGTTTCACTCAATAGCATCAATAACAAGTAGAGAATAACGCCGGGAGAGTTTCTCCTATCAATCAATCAAGATCCAACCCAAATTGTTACAGCGGTGACGAGGTGCAGCGGTGATGATGGCGGTGTAGATGGTGGAGATGATGATGATGATGATGGAGATGATGTCCAGCTCGATGACGATGGCGATGGCGTCGATTTCCCCCTCCGGGAGGGAATTTCCCCGGCGGATTCTTGCCCGCCGGAGAGCTCTTTTCTCTCTGGTGTTCTCCGCCCCACAGAGGCGGCTGTAACTCTTCGTGAGGTACCCTCCGTGGCTTAGGTTTTCGGGACGAAGGAGTACGCGAAGAAAAAGGAGGCGAAAGGGGCTGTGGGGCCCCCACACCACAAGGTGGCGCGGCCAGGCCATGGGCCGCGCCGCCCTATGGTCTGGGCCCACCTTGGGTCCCCTCTTCTCCCCCTTCTGGCTCCCTCCGTCATCTGGAAAAATAGGAATTTACGTGTAATTTCCTTCCACAGTTGATCTTCCGAAATATTGCGTTCTGACGGTGCTTTTTCCAGCAGAATCCTGGCCCCGGTGCTTGATCCTCCAATAATGATGAAACATGCAAAATAGATGAAATAACATAAGTAATGTCTCCAAATATGAAATATATCAATGAATAACAGCAAATTATGATATAAAATAGTGATGCAAATTGGACGTATCACACGACAATTGGATGGTTGAAACAGTGGATAATATGGATATACAGTTTGGGATACTAAGTTATGGTTAGTGGGTTTTCTTTATTATACTCCCTCCATCCCATGGAATAGGGCGTAAATTTTTCTGCACGCCGATTAAGGAGAAAAAGCAGCAACAACAGTTTCCCAACTTACCCCTAATAAAACGGCTGCCCCTTAATTTCTCTCCCCCAAGTTAATAGGCATGACTCCTGGGTTATCTCAAAAGATCCATGCGCTCCCTGCATGGTCCAATTACAGCGCCACATTAATTGCTAATCTCTAGACTTTCTAATCCTTTTCTCGCATGCGTATGCATATCCAATAGCACTTCCACGGTTACCGCTCCCTTTGTTTGTGAAACCTGTTGTGAGGGCAGTTTGGGGAGAGACGGGGCAAAACACATCCCACGCCTTAAGCTCTGGCGAAATTTTGAAAAAAATATTACGCCCTATTTCTTGGGAAGGAGGGACTATATAAGAAGCACATATCGCTCCCTTAGTACGCCTTCACTTGATTTTTAATATACCCCCTCCTTTAAATATTACAAATATATTTGGAATTGGTTGAATGGGGTTTATGTGCTATTCTATGGGCGATATGGAAAGCACGTAACGATTGCATCTTTAACATAAAACGTTTTCCATTATTTTTGTAGGTTATTCCATGTGTGGTCTTATCTATAGTCGGAGGACGAGCATCTGGCTATGGATAGTAGGTGCAACCGATTGGTAATGGTAGCATGATATTTCTACAGCTGGTGCGGATGGCATGCTGACCGTCGCATGAAGCATGCTGATGCATATGCACTTTATGTCATTGTTTTTTCTTTCGGTGGCTCATTTTGTAGAGACCCTTTATAATCTGTAATTTGTAATGATATTTTTAGACAATCCACGTTTGTAAGATGGCCGGATAATTTTAGACAATTGTTTGTAAGATGGCTGATGGCTGGATACAATGCATTAATTGGTGCCGAGGCTCGGATATATCCCATTTTGAAAATAAAAAAATACAAGCATACTCGCGCGAATACGTAAGAGTGACCTCCGTCCTACTCCTCACAAACCTCACCTGACGTATACGCCTGGGTACCATTGATCAGCGTGCCGGAATAAGCAAGATGGCCAGCAAGATACATGTGCTTCATCTACTCCTATTAGCAACCCGTACTAGAAGTGACGCAAGAACGTAACCGTCGATTTATTCCTCCGGCGTCGCCTACCTGCAGGCCGCACACTTCACACACACACGTAGTATGCCGTAGTAAGGTTATACATCCATGGAATCGTCGGCCGTGACGGCGACACGACGGAGCGGGACGTGAAACGAACATACTGCCGCAGGAGACATGCACACTACGCAACAACTGAAAACCAGCTGAGTATCTTCGAAAATTGCCTACTCCACACGTTCCGGAAAAACGAGCGTTGTCTTTTCCGACTCAGGTACGGCTCTCGAGATCGCCCGTGATGAGCGGAGCGAATGGCTCCGTGGATTCAGCCGCCGGCCTAGCTCGATCATCGGAGCATAAGCAACCATTAGGAATTGGAGCTATGGTTCACGCGTGTCTTCTCTGTTTTCATCAAAAAACGAAAGAAAATCGTGTGCAGTGGCATATTTAATTTAACCATCACACTCGTCTCCATGTGCATGCCCTACGTACACCGCATACGGTTGAATTGCGTGCTTCATCGGCAAACAAATGTTCGAGGTACGGAGTACATGTTTTCATATTTATGCATGATGATTTTTACTTCGCGTTCTGGGGTCGAAGAATAAGCAACCAACTACATGCGGCGGCAAGAATCTCTGTGCGTAATTCCGTTGACTTGTACAGTTGAATTGCGTGCTTTAACGGCAAACAAGTGTTCAAAGCTACACATTTCTTTATTTTTACTTCGCATTCTGGGCTTACTCAAAATCAGATTTTGTAAAATTTCATCAGAAATATAGAAAACAAGTATCAATATATGTAATACTTTTAACTTTTTAGAGATGCTATTTAGTATCTAGATACATCCATATTTTGACAAATCTCACATAACCTTCGTGGTGGACGGACAGAGCATCATAGATTTATATTGTAGACGTTGATATTTTTTCTAAATATTTCATCTCAAACTTACAACATTTGATTATAACTAAACACAGAACATAAAAACAGGAAATATTCCAGCAAGATCACATTTTGCATAAAAAATGGTGGTTTTCCCATATGGTACTAATAATCGTCACATTACTATAGTGTGAACCACATGCGCCAACACCACATGCATTTGTGGCTAAACAACCTCCTTTCCTCACACTATAAGAGCAATTCCAATAGTGTAGCCAGCTGCGGGCTATAAGCCAAGTGCCATGTCATCTATAGCTAACTTAGAGCCAACATATACAATAGTTAGCTATAAAAGTGTAGTACTTTTACAATACATGGCCCACCTTTTAGTCTCACATAGTACCTAGGAGCACGTGATAGAGCTGGCTATAAGATAAGAGCCCACTCCTCTTCTCTCTCCTAATCTCTCTCCTCCAACTAAGCAAATTTATAATATTTTATCTTTTATAGCCAGCTGACTGTACTTTATTGTACTTGCTCTAATGATGATGGCGGCACTAATCTTGCTTCGAATAAAATACCTTCTAGGATATATGTCATTAAGATATCAGTTCCTGCTACTTCTGGCAAAAACGGTTGATATTCCCTAGAGCATTCAGCTAATTTCGCCATTTATTTGGAGATCTTAGAAAAACTAGGATGTGTTTAGCTAGTATTGCAGAGGCACGTGAAAGTGGCAAAGAGAGCGGACTCTATGGAGCGAATTTTGCACCGCTTGACCCATCTTTGTATAATGGCTACCGATAATAGGCAACACTAAAGCGAAAGTTCCCCAGATCCCTATGTTTTATGTGGGGCTTAGCTTGATGAGGACTTTGTCCTAACCGCAACAAGCTGTCTTATTCTAGCTAGCCAAGTGTGTACTCGGCACCATCACCTTTGGATCTTTTCGGCGGAAATGCTAGCACATGTCCTTGTTCTCGCCTAAGTTTGTAAGGTTGTTGGTGCCGGCAAAGTGAGACATTTTCCCTCGAAAGAAGCTAGCTAGATAAACAAAGGGCAAGTCAAATACTAGCGCTTCGAGTAGGCATGATCAGGTTCGTTGTAGACTTGTAGTCATACCTGCCTATCCCATTTCTTATTAAGCAGAAGCGGTTATAATTATGGACGAGGATCTGAACTAACAGGTGGCATCAGTGTTGTAGAGTTTTCAAGACTTTCGGGTACCCTAGAGTTTGTCAGCTAGCTAGAAACTGAAAATTGTACAGCTTTCTTCAAACAATGTTGGCAATTGGTTCTCCTTATTCTCGCCTAAATTTGTAAGGTTGAACAAAGAGGATTGCGAAACAAAGGGCAGGTCAAACACTAGCGCTTAGAGTAGGCATGATGGGACTCCAAGTACTCACACCGGCCTACTAGTATTTCTTAAGCAGGAGAGAGCATCAGGATGAGGATCGAACAAACAGTAATATCAGTGTTGCGGAATTTTCAGGAGTTTCAGGTAACCTAGAGTTTGTCATCTACCTAGAAGCTGCAAGCTGTAGCTTTCTTGAAACAATGTTGGCAATTAGGCACCTTTCTATTCCGGGATCTGGATGTTTCCCTATAGCGTGCGTGCTGATACTGTGAAACAACGGAAAGACACTGTCGAGAAAAGGACGGTCATGGTAGCGACTATGGTCCACAATATCTCGAACAATTTCGCGTGTTTGTAAAGGCACTCGTTAACTTTATGACGCATATATTCAGGTTCGTGATCAACCGACGTAACTGAAGCTGCCAGAGTCTTGAGCATAGTATGTTTGTGCTGGACCGCTGCCAAATTGGAACCTACTCCGTTTTATGCTGATATATTGTTACTGCAATTGCACGTACACACATGGCACCCCACTGGGACTTGTAGAAGTATTGACAGTTGAGGATATAAATATGAGGGGCAGTGACAGCCTCAGCAGTGGATGCAGAGTTAAATCTCTTCACAGGGCTGTCGCTCTTGAATTTCTCCCAGCTCGGAGTTGCATCTGGAACATGATGACTCGTCAGGCCGGGACCGTTGGTGAGAGTCCTTCCTGTAGCCAGGACAATGGAAGATCTGCACTATAGTTCCTTCCAGCAGTATCAATAAGCCTTCCACAGAATTTCATCTGCTTCTTTTGTTTGGTAATGCGCTATAGTGCTCCGTGCAAGGTTTGGTTTGTTTGATTGTATCCCTTTCGTGGTTGCACCTGTAGAAAAATGCAGGAGGAGAATGGTATTGGTGTGCTTCAATTGACATTTAGTTGGACACATTCCCATGACGCGACTGGCGATAATGAAAACAGATGGTACAAGTATATTGTCTAAAATTGCATATCATCGCTCCTATCTTCTACTGCTACATTGGCACCTTGCTAGCCGGAATAGGCTGGTTTTGAAACATGGAATCTCTGGACGCAGCTAGTGTTGCAGAGAGTAAGCAGGACCAAGTAATCAAGACCAAAGGACCACGAGCAGTCGTGCTTAATTAGTCGGGTCATTACTTGGAAACCATACGAGGTCGCGAGCCAGCAACCCTGTGATGACCGGACGGTCGCCGGAGATCGCACGTTCAGCACTACGGACAATTCAGCCTGCGGGACGGGTCGTGAACGAGCTACCGCCCTGCACGAGGTGTGGTAACATCATCGTCGCGTCATTGCACGGTCACAGCAACTCGTTAGAAAGACAGAAAGAAATAAAGGAGGCAGTCTCGCTCAAGTGAAAATCGACTAGTCGTCACTTTGCACCCTAACTGCGACTGCGATCTCGCGTTGCTAGAGTCTGAAGAAACCTGAAAGTAACCGGAGCGAGATGTGATTGGAACCTGAAACTGAAAGCATCGCAGCCTCAGAATTAGAGACAAAAGGCGTGCAGAGTGGTGGCGGATTAGCTTACTAAGTCCGTATCTGGTCAATTTGGTCCTAGGGTTTACAGCCAACCAGAGTGCGCTAATTAAGCGGCTAATTGAGTACCTTTGCCCCCAATCTTTACGAGAATCTTGTCTGCACCTCGCAAGATCTTACTTGGCCAATTGTTTGACTGCACCAACAGCAGCTCGTGCACTTGGACTTCGGGAGCTGTAATTTTGAAGTTTTTTCAGCACTACGACTGTCTCTCGGCAACCCAGGTTTGCTACAAGCTACTAGCTGAGATTTAAGAATCCTATTGCTTTCCAACATGATAAACTTAGTCGAACAGACAAATGCAAACACACGAGTATCTTTGGTAGGTTTGGTAGGTTTTCAGATCTCTGTCCGTATATGCATCATGCATTGACAATTCGGATGCAGCAAATTCCGGTCGCTTCCGAGCGCATCGGTCTCACTGACGGAAAAATGGGGGCTGGTGTGTATCCTTATTTTTCTTCATCCCATCATGGTGTAGAATCTGACCCATGGAGGGAGGCATCTGAACCATGGGTTGTGCTGCATAGAATGTGTGAACACATGATCGGAGCAGTCAATATTTTGCAGTTTTTGGTCACACAATTTCGTCGACGGTTATTGGCACACACCGAGACACACACACACACGAGTTTGGTCCATTGGTTAATCATCACACCATACCCTCGTATAAAATTGGTTGTTGTTGATCAAGCGTTGGCGATCAGCAGTCAGCCAGCATGCACTGACCCTCTCAGTTTCGTCAGATAGTTTAGATTTCTTGGAAAATACAATAAAGACAAGAGAAGTTAGCAGAAAGCGAGCATTTCTTCGCATCTTATCATTGTTTATCAGTAAACAGGCTCAAATGAGTAGTGAGATCAGAACATTAGGCAGGTAGGGGCAACGTGGCATTTTATTTCTTTGAAAAAAAAAGCAGCTGCGAGTGGTGGTGTCTTCGTCTGAAGAAAAAGAGCAACCTGGCACGCCGGTAAAGGGGCTTGACGCTTTCAAAAGCCACCGGAATTGGCCCAATCACGCGAATGTAAAGCTATACTAAGTGTGTTGCATGCAATCGAGATGGTCTATCAGTAGGCATGAGCAACACTGCTCTTGTCACAACTCACTGATGAACCACATTCACTGAATCGTCCACCGGGGGAGGTAAAAATGACAATCGGCTCTCCTGTCCAGTACATTTCCAGCAAAGGGGACTACAGCGCGGCTACGGTTTTCGTCATGTCGTACTGCATATGTGATGCACTGGACATGAACAATTTCCACAATTCTTGTTGCAAAGTGCAGTGCAATCTCCCTGATATAATAGAGTGGAGCTGGCATTCGATCTCTATACCTACCCACTATCAAATGCCATCATAATTTCATAACTGACGATGCTGCCACTAGTTCGCCGGCTTTTCTTTTCTTTTGGCCGGAGAAGTTCGCCGTTTTATCCATTGCTCCATTCACCAGATGAAGACATTTTTTTTGGGGGAACCGCCTTTATTATACTGTATTTCATTAAACCAACCTATGCAAAAGCCCTCCGGTGCCCAATAAGCAACACAGGGCGGCTCTGGTCACCATACACGGCAGCTCTAGCTAACTTGTGTGCCTCTTTATTCGAGCTCCTACTTTCATGGCAGAACGAAAGTTTCTCAAAGTCCTGCTTCTATTTCACGATCTCCTGAATGATGTCTGCATAGCTCCCCATCTTTCCTTGCTCCAGGATGAGTATAACCCGTTGCGACAGTTGCTCGCAAGTCGCAACCCTGAACCTGCGGGTGTTGATGAGCGCGGACACCTCGCTGCAGGCCAATGCCTCCAAAGTCTTGGCGTCAGGCTTGCCCGGGAAGACCAGAGCTGATGCCCCGTAACCGTAAACACACCCGGATCGACCCATGCGATAGCTGCCAGCGGCCCACCCACATTGTTCTTTCCAACAGCGGCCGACATTGATCTTCACCACCGCCTTGGTGGCGGGACACTCTCAGTTAAAACAGTGGCTGGCTTCTTCTTGCCTTTGTTCCCGCGCTGCTTTGAGATCTGCTATGACATTCTCTACAAATAATCCACTGATAGTGAGCTTTGTTAGACTTGTTCACGAGGAAGATACGGAGTGGCTAAAAAGCAAAAAGGTGGGCTTACGGTTGACTATATGGCCGATAGTGGGCTTTTATATAAAGGCAAAGTGGTGACTAGACTCAACTGGGCACATGTTTACAAAAAAAAGTACGCTGGGCCTATAACGATTACTCTAGAAATGATCTAGCGGGTCAGCATTTCCAGGAGTTTTTTTTTCCAAGCGACCCTCCGGGGGATGGAATTTTATTATCAAAAAAGATAATCAAATAGGAAAGTGTCTTTGGCACATGAGCATCAGTGCTCCTGTCTTTAAAAATCATATTTTTTAGATTTTAAACTTTTGACATTAAATATGTACATACATATAAACATTCTGAAGGTACGGTAGAAATTTCAGATAAAAATATATTGCATTTTGAGCTATAAAAAAGAGAAATTTCTCACAAATATATGCCCCTTTATGCAGCCACAATTTTTTTTCCTATAGCTAAAAATACAACGCAATTTCTACTAAAACTTCACACAAGTATTCAACATGTGTATGTATTCATGAAATAAATTTGACAATCTTTTGAAACACAAAAGCATAATTTTTAAATATCTTAAACCAGGAGCACTTGTACTACTTGAGGTTGTGTCACATATAATTGATATTGTAGATTATCTTGTTCCTATGTGACATGTTTGCTCAAACAAATCCCTTTTTGCCTAAAATGATTTTATTGCCATTCTTTTGGATTTTGTTTGTCAGAGTTTTTCTTGGCATGGTTTTCCACGTTGTGTTTCTAGCTCTATATACTCTTTGGAAAATCATGTGCTTCAAGTTATGCTATTCATTGACTTGCATGTTGGTGTAACAAATTGAAACTCTCAAGAATATCAATTTCCATTATGGTTAACTTTTATCCTTTACCATATGCTTTCTTAGCTATGAAGATGATCTTGGATATATCCTCAAACCACCATAAGGAAATATTTCCTATATATCTCTTGTCCTTGGACAATTGATAACATATTATATGGTATGTCTTTGGATCATCCTCACACTTGGCTCGTGTGCTTAATTGATCTATTTCTTGCCAAGTATTTGCCTTGTGGGTTAGACTCCCATGTGTCTTCCTCGCTTTTTATGAATACCTTTATTTTACTTCAACCTTTTTAGTGGCTTGATAAATATCGGTAGAGTGATGATCCCACATTTGTGCAATTTGTATTCAAATGCAAAGTTCTAAATAGTGCACTAATTTTGGGGGAGCTCTCCTATATGTGTTAGAACACTCTCTTGTTTCAAGTTCTTGCCTTTGGAAGACAAACCTTTTCTTTTTGGCACTTTTGTACCATCATGAAAAGTGTTGAGGGTTTGGTTTATTTGGAACCTTGCTTTCTTTGGGAGTTGGTTATCTCATTACTTGTTATTTGGTTTTAGCTTCTTAATGAGATAAGTCCTCGGGCATGTGTGTTTTGGATATCATCTTGCTCGTTGTGTTGTGTTTGGTTCATTTGTTGAACTTTGGGGTCAATCTTGTGTTGATTTGATTCTTGGATCTGGGATGGACAACCTTTTGACATGTCACACCTTTGTGTGTCATCATGTTGTATTTTGTGTTTTGTCCAAGTCATATCTCCATTTGGTTCTTTAAAGTCTTGCATGCATATTTATGTTATGTCTATCTTATGGCATGCTTGCTTGCGGTGATCCAATGCATAGGGAAAACTCCACCATAATCCTAAATCGGCTAAGATATGCATGAAATTCAAATTCTTATCTATATGCACATATTTATGTGGAGTTTGTCCTATGTGTTGTAGTTGCACTAACTACTTGCACCCAATTAGTTTGGGGACCATTTTGTACTTGAGCTTTGTCTTAGGTACATTGGATATGCATTGGATGCTCGTCTCACTCATAAGGAAGAAGCGAAGGCCAAGTGACAAAGGATTAACTTGTCAATGCCTACAGATTGTAGACTAGGGTTTTGCTAGAAGTAGAGGGCAAGTAGATCTCGAAGGTTTAGGCGGAAAGTACTCGACGATTATGAAAACTAGGGTTATGTTGACAGTCGATTCGATCCTTTCTTTGTCCCTCGACCCCCCCTTATATAGGAGGTGGAGCCGAGGGTTTCGTTTCGTACAAGTTACAGAGTCCGGGACGGTTTCTAACTCATCCCGCCAGATTACAGATAACACTTCCTATTACAACTCTAGCTTTCCTTAATATATCTTGGACTCTCGAATCTTCTTATTCTTCGGGTAGTGGGCCTTCGATAAACCCCGGGTACTATCTTTGGCAGGCCCATTTGGGATGCCTATGTCAGTAGCCCCCGAGATTTTGCTTGAATCGTAGAGTCAAGGGAAATCTCGACTGTTTATTTTTACTCGAGAGCTTTTATTTATACTTCTTCACATAAAATTCTATATTGTACAGGGATAATGGTAGTTGGGGCTAGTTCATCTAACGG
>NC_061508.1:350297294-350326925 GCF_022539505.1 Lolium rigidum
TCGAATCTTCTTATTCTTCGGGTAGTGGGCCTTCGATAAACCCCGGGTACTATCTTTGGCAGGCCCATTTGGGATGCCTATGTCACCAAGTGACTATTGGAGACGAGCTATGATGTTATGGCAAATTCATATCTACTACATCGCACCATTGCATCCGGGTAACAAGTATCAATCTACTCCATGCATGTTTATCTTGTAATCCAACCATGAGGTTATCTTTGGCATGAATTGTTGTTTGAAAATATTGTGGTCTTGCAAAGCTATTCAATAAAACCACTTTATTGCAAATATGAGTATGTTGGGATGAGAGCATATTTCGGGGAATATAAAAATCATGCTTATGATTCACCAAATCCCAAATATGTCAACTTCGCAATTGAATTGCATATATTTTTCTCAATATGCTCACATTTGCAATAAAGATGAATTTGAAATTTTTTTATTCTTCCATTTTATATTTCATTTTGTGATACTTGTTTGCCTTTCTCAAAGCATCTCAACTATCTCCTTCCCTTGGTGATTGTTGTGATGTCTTTGATGTGGTTATGGTCGAAGTTCTTCAATATACAATAAGATAAATTTGAGCCTTTGGCCGTGCTATAAAGCAAATATCTCATTGGTATATTGTAATACTCCACCTTGGATATCTTGCTCTATTTATTTTGTATCTATTTTGTGTGTACATGTTTCTTGATGGATAAATATCTTTGTGATGTTGAGCACTTAGAGAAACTTATATACATGAGAGATGATACATATTCTCTTGATATCTCTCTTGTGGAAGTCCATCCTTTTATCCTTGATTGTCTCTTTGATGGCTCCGCAAAGAATTTGGTTATGAGTGCTCATTTTATCCTATTTCTATCTTCACGCACTCATATTTGGTATTGGCACAAGCTTTGATTTTATTTGCTTCTTATTAATCTTGTGTTTCTTTTTGGTTCACATTTGATATCTTAAGTGAATCTTGTGTGTTGTATGGCTATGCTTAGCAATCTCATTCATTGAAGACTATGGTGATGCTCAATGCGCATCCTTGTATTAGTCTAATAATATGCTTTGTCATGCCTCCCACACATCCATTTGGTTGAGCCTTATCATATATTGGCTCTTCCTTGATAACCATTTGATTATTCCAAGTGATGCTTAATCTCTTATAGGATCTCTTGCAAATTTTTGTGCTTTAAATAAAAATAAGGGAGTGAGGATTCCATGTTGTGCACATTGTATTCAAATCAACATTATAACATGTGCATATACCTTGGGGAGCTTCCTCATTTTATTTAAAATACTCATTTGCGGCTATCATAAATCTTTATTTCACTTGGTACCATTTGTCTTGAGTGATCTTGCGGGAGTTATGATTCCATGTTTGTGCACCTTATTTTTCAATGCAAATTGTTCATTTTGTGCACAAACCTTGGGGTGCTTCCGCATATTACTTAGAGCATTCTTCTTGATCTTATCATAATATCTTTAACTTGAATCGATGATTCATTGGATTGCTTGCTTCATTTGTTGAAGGTTCCTCGCCTTCTTATCCTCTTGCAATCTTTGATCCTCAATATAGTTGGATTTCCTCCGAGTATTCATCATTGAATACATGCATTTGATTTCACTCACAGTTATAAGAAATGCTCAACTTATGCAGGAACACTCACTATATTGGCCTTCTAAACCTTTCGTCCATTTCGGCAATCGATGCCAATGGGGGAGAAGTTTGGAGGGTTTAATGGAATTGCTTTTGTTGGTTCTTAAGCACTTGCCTTTCCTGCCTTGAATTTGTTGCTTTGCATGGTTGAATGTTTAGAGGATACTCCGCTAGGCTTTAATTGCCAATATATGTAATGAAATTCAACTTCATTCACACATGCATATATTATGGGGAAGTTTGTTCTAAATATTCAACTTGGGTTGTTCGCTAAATTCCTTATTTAAACCCTCTCAAAGAGATTGTCATCAATTACCAAAATGGGGGAGATTGAAAGGACATGGAGCCCCCATGTGTGGTTTTGGTAATTGATGATAATCCCTATGGACTAATGGTTGTATTGAGACTCTCTCTTAGGTCGTGTCCATAGGCAATGCTTGAGGCATATGTTGGTCTCAAGGTTCCAAGATGGAGAAGATCGAGTGCAATGAAGAAGACGGATGAAGATGGTGTCGTAGATAGATGAAGACGGTGTAGAATATGAAGAGGGATGAAGACGGCGTAGAAGATGGATGAAGACGGTGGCGTGTGTAGAAGATGGATGAAGACGGTGGCGTGTATGTTGGAAGAAGATGGTGGCATGTACAATGATGAAGAGGGTGACGACGGAGCTTGCCGACTAGAGTGAAATGCGCAAGGACAAGGTTTGTGCTCGGTAGGATAGTTGGTCGCATCATCGGAGAGAGCTCAAACCTTGCATGCATTGCATCGTGTTTTTTGGTTGTTGTTGGTTTTTATCCATGACATGTTTTAGATCTTGTGTTCATTCTGATGATAAGCTCTAACTCATCGGAAACGGATTTCGAATGCATCTCATGTTGCGTGTTTGAGTTGGATGATTTTTCCGGTTTATCGTATTGAGAGGTTGCACCTCTAGATTCATAGAAAAATCATCCTTCACTCTTTCTAATAATATCTGTTTTGTAATATATATTGTATTATTATATTTAAAATCAATAATTTCGGAATAAGCGCAAGCCCTATGAACAAAACACTTTCGGATGATATCAGCTCTATATCAAGTTAATATTATTTATAATTAAGGGGTGCATGGGTACCTACCAAATGCATTGTCACGCCACGGTACATGGATATTTCTATTTCCATATCTTTACCATATACGTATATTTTTAGAGTGGTATCGAATCAGAAGCGGATAACTTAATAAATACACAAATAAAATCAAAAGTTGGTTTCCTGTATGCAAAAAACCGTGACAGGAAAGAGTGTAATTCTAGACTATAGATAGAGTTGTACCCTTTTTTTTATTTCGAAAAAAAGCAGGTCACGTGATGACACAACGTCACGATAATTTGAAGGTATCCCATCTTAAAAATGATCAATAATAACAATGTGTGTGTAATACTGGTAATCTAAAAAAAGCTCAGCCGATGGAGCAGAGGTAACATGCATAGTTCAGCCGATGGACTACCTTGATTGTCTAGGTATTTTGAGTAGGCCTAATTTTATCGGTTAATCTTCTTTGATAACCTCAGATAATCTGAAAAAAGCTCAGCTAATGCATATCCGCCAATATTACAAATGCCATATCCGCTATTGTGTATGTCGGTATCGTCTTGATCAATATCCACATCTTCCAGTTAAAAGTGCATACTATATCCTCGAAAAATGGTTGCGGGTGTGGATATGAAGCAGAAACTATTCTTACCATCTACATACCTAATTGGAATGGAGGGGCTCGTAAAATCTATTTCTTGAGAAATTAATTGTCCAACTACCAGCGACGAGCAATCTAGGGAACACCATAAAAGGATTGTATAATGGATTCGGGGCATCCTTTATATGTTTTTACATGTGTTGGATTGTCCTTCAAGTCAGACAACCAAAAAAAGCCTCTATATTTTCTCTTTCGTGTGAGCCACACTCCTTAGTGGGCTAATTTTTCTCTTCGATTTTATTCGCATTCATCCATCTTTATGGCATTCCACTAGCATTCATTGTGCCTCACCGCCGCCGTTGTCGTCCTAAGGAGTAGGGTGAGGTTGTCGCGGAAGACTAACCGGTGGTGCATGAATGCATAGTTGCAAGAAAATTTTCTCTACCGCCAAGCCTAGGAAGACATAAACTCCCTTCTATATCATACTAGTTAAATGCCCGTGCGTTGCTACGGTCTTCAAGTTTCTTTCCCCATTGCACATATGTAGTTTCTTTCTCCGTTAGGCTTTTAGCATAATTTATTTTTCCGCCTGCACATATATATACACATAATGCATGTAAATATTCAAACATTTCAACGGCAGCAGATCCAACGGAAGACAAGAGCTCTAGCTTCTCATTTACATTAAATTTGGCATTTGTGAATGATGTGCCCCATTTACATTAAATATTGCATTTGTGCAGGTCCTACACTACAAATGTCTTTCTCTTGCATTCACCTACCCAGTAACCATCGCATACACCTCTTCAAGTCCTCTATATGTTGTCCACACCATCATGTAATGAGATGCTCAAGATGGTCACCCGAGTCAACATAAAAAAAAAGAATGCACTAACAATGCAACGGTGACTGTACTCTTAAACTGAGGAAGAGTGCATGCATTCTAGATCCATATTCTAGGAGGATATAAAGGATAAATCAGTGGCATTCCTCCAGGTATAAAAGATGACCATGAGCAGCAATTACAATTTACCTTATTACATTCATCAGTAAACAGTACTCACGGCAATTATCAAATGACATACCTGGCAGTGCTCTTGCTTTTTTTCTTTTGACATGGTACAGTAGGGCAAAAACCCTACTGTTTGTAGATTTTTATATTATAATGGGTGAATAAATGTACAGGCGATGTGAGGATCACTAGTCTAGCAGTTTACAAGGTATCAATCCAGGAAGTCATGCCTTCCTTCAAACTGGGTCTAGCCCTAAGAAGATTAGAGACACAGATGGATTTAAAAAAAGAAAAGCATGATGTGAAAGACGGAGCAATGTCTCTGAAGATTAAGCCATTTCTCTGGTCCCAGATAGCCCAGCATCCCGAGATGATTATTTCCATGATGAAGCTCATTTTGTATCTTTGGCATGCATCAGAAATCATATTTATGAGCTGAAGATCAGTATTCCACTCAATGCCAAGTGCCCACCAAAAATTTGACTGAAAGAGCATTCAAAGAAAAGGTGCATAAGGGTTTCCTCTCGACAAGTATCACACAAAACGCAGTCATTGAATTGCAAAGAAATTCTTTCTGCACATGAGATCTTTAGTATTCAGTCTGTTGTTCATGAGCAACCATGCAAAAAAATTCTGTCTCGGAATATTGCATGTCTTCCATATATCAAGTATTGGTTTGGCCACTTCATGATTACCAATAAGTGCTCTGTAAACTTTCTTTGTGGAGAAAAAAGCTTCACTTCCTCTGAAATACCACGTATCATAAAGGTCTGAGCTGGTAAGTCCATTTAGATCCAATTGTAAACCCCTGAATTCTTGATGAGCTTCAATAGAGAGTGGGAAATGAAAGAGATCATATAAATCCTCTAATCCAGTTGCCTCATGCATATTTATTCTGTCATTCTTAGCAAATGATAGTAGTCGTGGGTATTGGGTTTCTTTCTTACTGTTATTATCCCATTTGTCAAACCACAATGATATTGAATTTCCTTTATGTACAGAACATGAATTCAGATCTCTGAAATCATCAACCATGGAGAGACAGTCTTTCCACCAGAAAGAACCTTTCCTGTTGCATAAGTGGGGGGTATTATTGTTGTAATAGTAAGCTTGCCATATAAGATTTACCCATGGAATGTCTTGATGGTTATAAAACTTGTAAAGATTCTTCATGAGTGTGGCTTTGTTTTGGGTTCTTAAGTTAAGAACACCCAGGCCACCTTGATCCTTTGGTTTACATATCATGTCCCAGCTCGCCAGGCATTTTCCTTGTGTGTATTCATCCTTTTTTGCCCATTAGAATTGTCTACCACTCTTCTCAAAATGTACAAAATTAGTTACTGGGATCTTGATTGTACACATAGAATACATGGGAATAGCATTCAGTGTGGTATTGAGTAATGTCAGCCTTCCAGTATATGAGAGCAAAGAAGAGATACCCGACAATCTTTTGTCCAATCTTGAAACCAAGGGCATTAGATCATCAACTGAAGGTTTAGTGGTGCCTAATGGGAGGCCTAAATAAGTAAATGGAAGGCACTCCACTCTGCAACCAAAAGATGAAGCTAAATTGTGTGCCTCCTCCTGTGTGATATTGATAGGCACCAGGGATGTTTTATTAAAATTAACTTTCAATCCTGTAGCGTCACTAAATAGAGTGAGAATTTCCTTCAAGTTTGCCAATTGATTTACGCATGCTGGCATGATGAGAAGCGTATCATCAGCGTACTGAATAATAGGAAATTTATGTCCGAAGTCATTATCAATAGGAAGGGCAATCTCTCCCCTTTGCCAAGCATCATTGATGACATATTCCAAGATTTCAGCTGTGGATAAAAATAGAAGTGGTGAGAGTGTGTCACCTTGTCGAACACCACGTTTGCATATGATTTTTTTCCCTGGTACTCCATTGAGCAGAACAAAGGTGGATGCAGAGTAAAGAATGTGTTTGATCCAAGAGAGGAATTTGGTTCCAAACCCAAGAGCAGAGCACATTGCAATGATAGCACTATATTCAACTTTATCAAATGCCTTTTCGAAGTCTATTTTCATAATAATGATTGGTTTCTTTGATAGGTAGCATATATGAAGATATTCATAGGTCCAAGCCAAACAATCATGAATAGACTTGCCTTTTATGAAGCCATATTGGTTCTGATGGAGCATAGGAATGATTTCTTTCTGTAGTCTGTTGGCCAAGAGCTTGGTAAGGAATTTGATTGGTAGACTAACCAGTGATATCGGCCGGAAGTCATTCATATTCTCAGGATCATTCACCTTTGGGATTAAAGTGATATATGCCGAATTGATACTGTCAAGATTGATAATGCCATGGTAAAAATCATGCGCCAATTTGATGAAATCCTGCTGAATAGTGTCCCAACATTTTTTTCATAAAGAAACCATATAAACCGTCCGGGCCTGGTGCTCTGTCAGTTGGCATCTCTTTAATTACAACCATAATCTCCTCATTGGTGAATGGGCTATCAAGGTGATCAAGATTATGTTTGTGTACCAGTTCATTGAGATTGAAAGGCATGGTTACCTCATTAGAAATCCTAAGTCTATCCTTATATGAATTCCATATAATTGCCGCTTTATGGTCATGATTGGTAACAAAAGAATTGTCTTCAGTTTTGAGAGAAGTAATGTAGTTTTTCTGATAGCTTTGAGTAGCTATGGCGTGGAAATTTTTTAGTTCTCATCTCCAAGATTTATCCATCTGATTTTCGCTCTATTCTTCCAGTATATTCTCTTAGCTTCCAGCAATTTTGTAGTATGCACTTTGAGAATAGTTCTGAAATTTTTTTCCATAGTATAGTGAGGCTTCTCTGGTTCTCAATACCATCAATCATAGCAAGTGTGTAATTGCATTTACAAATGGTATTATTGAGTTGAGAAATATTCCTACTCCATTTCTTCAGAGCTGATCGAAGGCATTTGAATTTTGAATTAAGTGATAAGGCAGCAACACTCTTGTATGGTGCATTGTTCCATGTTGAAGACATTATATCCATGAATCCATAAAAATCATACCAGTAGTTCTCAAATCTGAAAATTTGGGATTTTGGAATGTGTGATCCAACTTGAATATGAATAGGAATATGATCCGATCCAATGTGTGCCAATGGGAAAGCCATAGTATTGGGGAATTCCAAAGTCCAATCAGGTGAAGTGAAAATCCAATCCAATTTTTCTAAAAAAGGCTGAGATTGCATATTACTCCATGTGTATGCACGTCCTTTGATAGGTATGTCTTCCAAGTCATGTGCAAGAATGGCGCTATTGAATGCCAACATATTATTTGAGTTCCCACCAGTTCTACTTCTGTCTTGTGGATCACGGATGAGATTAAAATCCCCAAGGATCATCCAGAATTTCATGGCCGAAGAATCAAAATTGCTAAGCCAATCAATAAAATCTTGACGGTGTTCTTCATGAGCTGGCCCATAAATATTAGTAATAGTCCATAAAGTATTCGAGATGTTGCATTTAAAATCAATAGTGAGTTGAAAGCTTGACTGGCTTATGACTGTACCAGTAAAAAGACTGCCATTCCAAATAGTGATGATACCCCCCGAGTTGCCAATAGAAGGAACATATGCAAAAGAATTGAATTTTCTGTGGCAGAAATTCTTGATATAAGAGAGATCAAAATGTTCCCTTTTGGTTTCTTGGAAGCACATAATAGCACAATTACTTTTCTCTCATCGTTGTCTTATGTCATCTCATCTAGCTTGCGAATTGATACCCCTCAAATTCCAATCCAATAAATTCCAGTTTCTATTCATTGGGATACTTTGTTGTTTGGATTATTATGATATGATCAATGTAATTGGTCATATGAAATACTGACAGGTGAGGTTTTGGAGACATAAGAAAGTAATCAAGCAGAGTATATGACATGAAAATCAGGGGGTCTCATCCAAATCATATCACATGCAAAGATATAGTCGATAAAACCAGAGTATCGAAGGAGGGGTAGAGAGGTATTGTGGGTACTACAAGGTTGAGTAAGTTCATGCCCATAACACCGAATCCTGATTATTACAAGCGACTTGGAGAAATGAAAAGGGTGGGGGTGGAGGGCGGTGGATAAAAAACAAATAAAAACTGGCCAGGGGACGGGCCAGGCTGAAGGGATGGATACTTGCACTCCATTAGCCACTGGTGGAGTTGAGTCGTTCTTCGGTCACCTCACTAGGAGGTACCTTGCATTGATTGATAGCAATAGCTTGAATGGTTTCAATCGGAAGTTCTGGTGGTGGAGGAGCCGATTCATCTATGACGATAGCCTGATGAGTCAAAGAAGAGGAGGGGCGCTGCTGCTTGTTTTTTCCTTTTGCTTTTTTGTTCTTTGAATCATTCTGCTTAACTGCAATGAAATTCACTGAATTGCTCATTTCTGCCTTTTCCTTTGCTTCCTTGGTTTTGTAACCAGCTTTCTTAGTAGCAATACGTGTGTTGCGACGCACTTCAGTCACGTCCTTAGGCTCAGCAGCTTTACGTTTGGCAGAGTTGTGATCCATCCTGTACCACTGAAACTGGTGATTGATTCAAGTCCAAGTTATCCATAACTTCATCTGATGCATCATGATCATCATAATAATCTTGAACAGATGATTGGTAGGCCTGGTTATCCTCTTGCAGATCATGCATTGGAGGCTCCTCAATAATTTCAGTAATCTGAACAGAGGAGATTGGAGCAGGAGCAGGCTCAGTGACATAGATGGTGAGCAAACACTTACGGGCAGCTGAAGCAACATCAATCACATCCAATGTGGTGACACGGGCGGCAGAGATACAACTAGTGTTGATATTATTGATCACAGTCGGCGCATGTTGGAGCATATCAACCATCAGTTTGTTCATAGCTGCATAACTATCAACCGCTTCAATCATAGGATTAAGAGTGTTTGTGGCCAGGGAAGCAGCAAAGTTTTGTGCAGAGGACGCCAGACCATGCCCATGCAGTGTTGGCGTATGAACCATGGGTTCAGTATCCGCAGCTGGAGCAGCATGGGGCACATGATGAGCATCGTTACCTTTAATATGCATTTGATCCTGGTGTTCATCTGGGTTCTCCTCTAGATCTTGATCATCCCAAATACCCCCAAAAGGAATGTTGGGTAGGGGATGAGGATTAGCACCATCATCAATAGGATCTTCATCTGGTCCCAGACCGCCAATCAATCTAGCATCCAAGATATAAATAACTGAGGTCCATGATTGCCCATGTCCTTCATCATTAGTATTTTCCACTAATACATAACTGATAGGAATATCCAGGAGGTTGGTAACCCTAATTTTCACAATGATGCGTGCCTTGTTTGAATTATCACGGTGCCAGACTAAGAAACGTCCAAAGGAACTAACAGATTCACGAATGTTTTCCACCATCCACGCTTCAAGAGGGTAGTTCATCATCATAATCCACACATCATGAGTAAAGGTGCAGTCTCTGTAATTCAGCCCTCTATTGTGTGGGATAAGACGGAGTACAGAATCTCCAATGAAAAAAGGACTACGGCTGACAGCTAATTCCATGGACAGAGAATTAGGGAACTGGAGAAGTGTCGTGCCCATACCAGATCGAGAGGTAGATCGGATCGTAAAACCCTGATCATGCAAAAACTCCACAATGATGTACACAACTCCTTGGAATTGCTCAGGCTCGACATGAGGCTCAATGGCAGTGATAGCCCAATCATCACAGATCATCAGATGGCCTCCACCGAAGATATGGTGGCTACACTACTAGGAAAAGGCCTAGCCGTAAGATGGGTGTTAGTGGCGCACCAGGAGGGTATAGTGCGCCACTACTACTTAGCAGTGGTGCACCGGAAAGTGGTGGGCCACTATTAAAAATGTAGTAGTGGCGCACCTCTTCTGTGGTGCGCCACCACTAAGTTTGACCATGGGTTTGACCCAGCCTTATACATAGCAATGGCGCACCATGGAGAGGTGCGCCACGACTATTTTATGTAGCGTGGCGCACCTCTACATGGTGCGCCATTGCTATGTAAAGGGATGATGGACATGTTTGGGCATCACTTAGTAGTGGCGCACCATGCTTGGTGCGCCACTGCTAAGTGGTGCCTAAACATTTCCACCCCCCCGGTGGATCGCAATCGCCTTTTCGGGTTTGGAAAAAATAAAAGAAATAGATAGAAATTTCAAAAAATAAAATCCTTGGAGATGCCCATGTAATATGTCATCTAGGTTTAGTGAAATTTTAAAAAAATGAATTTTGATATATTATGCAAAATGGCGTCATCTTTCGGTAAAACGGGTTTTCTGGTTGCATACGACGTCCGATGAAAAACTTTTTTATATCAAAATCTATCTACGCGAAATTTCCTATTCGAATTCAACGGCCTATGGCCGTTTGGACAAAAAATGGATTCCTCAATTGGAAAACAGAAACAGGACTTTTTCGGGTTTTAGATTTTGGGCAAAAAATAAAAAAAAATAGCGGTGGCGCACCCATGCCTTGGTGCGCCACTGCTAAGCTTCCCGCCCACGAATTTCAAAATGGGAGGAGCCGGCCACTTAACCCCCTCCTCCCTCCTCCCTCCTCCCTCCTCCTCCACATATTCTCCTGCTTTCATTCTCCTCTCCTCCTCCTGCTCTCCTCCTCTCCTCTCCTCCTTTCACTCCGGTGACCTCCTCCTCTCCTCTCCTCCTTTCACTCCGGCGACCTCCTCCTCTCCTCTCCTCCTTTCACTCCGGCGACCTCCTCCACTATGTCGAGCTCCGGTGACCTTACTTTCCGGAGAGCTCCTCCACTATGGTGACCTCCGGTGACCTTACTCTCCGACGACCCTCCGGCGACCCTCTAGCCTCCATTACCTCGGCCTTCGTCCTCTTGTTCATCATC
Organism: Lolium rigidum; assembly: GCF_022539505.1. Lineage (NCBI taxonomy): Eukaryota > Viridiplantae > Streptophyta > Magnoliopsida > Poales > Poaceae > Lolium > Lolium rigidum. The sequence continues at coordinate 350,308,516 of NC_061508.1, forward strand.
TCCTACATCTCCTCACCTCTCTTCACCTCTCCTACGTCCCTCATCCATCATCACCGGCGGCTAGGCTAAGAAAAATGAGAATGAACATTGCACAAATAATTCTAGCAACAAGAACGAGAAAAAATAAAGAGCCAAAAAAATCGAAACAAAATGTGCCAGATCCAGATCCAGGTCCCGATCCAGATCCAGATCTAGAAATTTCAAATTTTAGTAGTGGCGCACCTTTTTTCTATCCAGTGGCGCACCTCAGACGTTTAGGAGTGGCGCACCATGAAGCTAGTAGTGGCGCACTACACGTGCGCCACTGCTAAGCCAAATAGCAATGGCGCACCACTAGTGCGCCACTACTAAAAGTTAGCAGTGGCGTGATAGCAGTGGCGCACCACTAGTGCGCCACTGATGGGTAAAAGTGGTGCGCCACTGATTGCCCTTTTCCTAGTAGTGCTACGGCGAAGGCGGTGGATGCATGGCGGGATGATGTTGGTGCCAAGGGGGAGATGAGGGTAGGGGTCGCAGGGGTAGGTAGCCATGGTGTCGGCGATGGGTGAAAGGTTGATGGAATCTGGACAGAGGCAGGGGTTTGCAGAGATGGTGTTGGGGTTTATGGGCTGAGGGACGCTGGAAACAACATGAGCGATGTTTGAGGCATGGGTATAGGAAGGTTTAGATTTGATACGATAGATTGGTTGTTTAAACCGCCGGTTGAGACAGTGTTTTTTGATATGCCCATAATGGTAGCACGATCGACATCTTATCTCAGAGAAACAATCAGCCGAGATATGACCAGGCGCAAGGCAGCGTGAGCAGATAGGGTGCGGAAGAGGTGGAGGCGGATGCGTCTTAGGGTTTTGTTGGGTAGGGTTTGTTAGGGTGGGTTTTGTTGTGGTTGGGTGGGCTGAGGTGGTGATGGTGTAAGGCTGACATGGGGTGGGTTTTGGTGTGCTTGAGTGGGCTGAGGTGGTGACGGTGTAGGGCTGACATGGGTCATGGATCGGGCCGGGGAATTTGAAAAAGTGGGTGGGCGGGATGGTGATGGGAGATGCGAAAAAAGTGGATCAGGCGAGGCAGCTGGTGAACGAGAGACAAGGATGAACTAGCGATGATGATCAGAGATCGGCACAGCGTTGGCTCCGGTAAGGAGACGATTCTTTTTAGGAACGAAGATCCATTCAGCAGCAGATTCATGGAGCCAACGTTGATGTTCAAATTTCCAGTTGGGTCCTCCCGAGCTCCAAAGATGGAAGAAACACGAGAAGTGTTGATAGGAAAAAGATCTGAGATTTTTAGTAATGAAACCAACGGCCTTAGAGCAAATGGTGAATCTGAATACGCGATCACGAAGAGAGATAACACGAAGGTAATGATCAATGCCACCAGTGCATGCTTCCAGAGCAATAGCAACTTGAGATTCATCTAGGCGGAACATAGATCGACCAAAGGAGACGACGAGGTGGAAACCATGATTGGGGGAGAGGGAGTGGATGGGGGAGGAGAGATTAGATCAAACCTGGCAAGCCAGATGGATGCCCGAAGTAAAGTCCAGGCTTGCTCGGAGATCCATGGCAATCGAACGCCTAGAATCGCCATGGGGTCGCTGTCAGGGGAGTCGCCGGGTGGGAGGGGGAGAGCGCCATTATCACTGGGGAGAATGATAATGATAAATAAAATACTTCAGATCAACAGTGCTCTTGCTTCATTAAAGATCATACAAACTGCGGTAATTGCAACACAACAGGGAACGAAAAAGGTCTAAGCACCCCAAATAACTTCATCGTAACACACGGACAGCACCCATTACTCCAATCTACTCCTTAAGCAGGCAGCAATAACACCACAATTTCCTGCCTATTTTGCTCAACTCCAAATGTTCCAGATACCATAATAGAGAATTAGTTCGACTTTAAATGAATGGGGATGACTCCGCTTGAAATACAAACAAAATAAAAAAGGTATGGAATATAGATTGGAATAATAAAATAAAATAATTATATATAAACATTAAGTAAGAATAGACTGACTTTTAACAAAATAATCTAATGGACTGACTTGTTATGTAATCTCTGCGAATGAATATAATATAGAACGATATAGTGCATGTGGTATTTTAGGAGTGGTAGCATTTTTCCAAGTTTCTTAATTGTAGGAATTAAACATTGTACCAACTAAAATGCTATGATAATAGGGAAAAGGTCTAGTTTTGTTGCATATGGTCTGAATTAGCTTGAAGAACCTTCTATTTATTTTCAGGGCAAAAGAACAACCTGTCAAGTGCATATGGTCTGAATTAGCTTGAAGAACCTTCTATTTATTTTCAGGGCAAAAGAACAACCTGTCAAACATTCCACACGAATATAAAACTATATTCAGTGTGTTGGCTACAATTTATTTAGCTCATCACATACTTTCACACCCTTTGTTGCGCTCAATAATTATTCAATCTACCCTGCAATTGATAGGCACAAACAAAAACTACTATGTGTACTAAGTACTAATACTCCACTCTCACCGTGACGTTGTCACGTAGTAACCACCAGCAGAATACACAGTGTGAGACTGAAGAATCCAAAAGTAGCCAAGAAAACTTTTAATCAAACACATTAGAGGTGACCAATGTCACCTTACACAATATAGTGAACTGAGCCTATCATAGGAGTCCATGGACAATCTACTGCAATGGAGAAGCTGCGAGTCAAATTCCCATTATTGGAGGTCGCAATGGTGTTAATATCTACCCCATACCTTCTAAGGCACGACCTTGACAACTAATACCTATGAGCTGTAGCATATCTAGATAGTGCAAAGGAGCACATCATATAGGGAAGACGAGACCAACGAAGTTTCATAATCTGAGATGAACGTCAATAAACATTATTAGGCAAACTTACATTTACACAACAGAATAATAATGTATGTATTATGATTACAGAAAATAAGCAAAAATAGTTTCCTCGCCATAGATTGCACTATGTGAGTTCAACCAATTAGGATGAATAGTGTTATCCAATGCATAGCAGAAAAGATATAAGACTATGAGGTGATTCATCATTCAGAATATGGACACGAGTACGGGGCATCGGTAGGAGGGGCGCAGTGTTGCCTGCCCTCTACCACTTCTAATCACAGCAGCGGCGTTGGCAAGCTCAACCCGGCGGCCCAATTATTTTTTTCTTGTCCCTAAGATAAGAAATTGGTATAGAAAAGACATCCACATTAGCCACTCCGTTCCTGGTCAAATAATAATGGATATAACTTAATTGATTCTTGTCAACTGGTGAATTCAACGGTTGTATCATGCAAATGATAAAAAATAACTCGGATTGGAACTATGAACTAATGCAAAGCTCACTTCTTTGTTGTCTCGGTGCTCCAATGATCTCTCCTCCTTAGCATTTTCATTTCCACCGTGATCCTTCTCCATTGGGATCCTCCGTTATCTAAGCTTAAGTAACCAGGCAGGTTAATTTTTTGGAGAAAAATTACACTACAGGCACAATAGCAGATATTAATGGCTTAGAAAAATTCAGTACAGATTTATGTTTAGAGGAAATTCAGCATTGTCACCAATCCAAGCACCCTCAAAAATTTAGTAGGCCACATAAGTCAGATGTTCTTAGTCGGTTGAACTGATTTAAAGTGCATCTAATCCTAGCTACTTTCTTTTAACCCCTACAAGTTTCTTTTTTTACTTTCTTTTAACTCCTACAAGTTGGAATGTCACAATACAAATTGTACTGCCACGTTTTCGCCATTGTTCGTGCACAAGCCCTGTCTGATTATGGCAATCCACCAAAAATTACGGTCCATCGTTCCAATTCTAAGAAAAAAAATACTACACATGGTATCAAGAAAAAGAAGAAAATGGGGCCGTATAGACATATCTGAAACAGAGGAAAAGATGTCGTTTCGTCTCTCTCCCCTGGGAGGCGATCGCGATGGCGATCCTCAAACACCCGAAACCACTGATACCAGAGTGAGATTCGAGACCAAGATTGAGAGTACGGAAGCTGCCTCCGATCCCACCACGCCCCCCCACCGAAATCGACCACCCCAGAATTTTCTCCCCACCGAGTTCAAGACGAGATTCCGAGCGCTGATACGGAAATCCCCAAATCCCCGCGCCGCCCTCGCCCAAGTACGATCCTCTCTCCCATCTCTCATCTTTGATGGTAAGCTAGCACAGCAAATCACCCCCCTTCCCCAGATTCCTCACTTGCCCTGTGAGAACCCCCCGATTCCCCACCCACGAGACACTTCCGCCCAAATGCCTGCCGCCAATCTCGCCCCGGCGGTGACCACTGACACCTGCCCCCCCCCCCCCCATGTCCAGATCCACTCAACCCCATGCGGAGACTGGTCGACAGAGACAGTCAATTCGGACCTCAGCGCCAATCTCGCGAGCAGCTTGGGTGTTTATGCGCCCCTGTTTGCTTCCCGGCGTTACGACGGTGTTAAAGCCCAGCCGAGATTACCGCATCCCCCTGATCCTGGAGGTCACCCTATATATCTCCGACTGGTCGCCCCCCACAATACACAACACCCACGGATACGTAGAGTACAGGAAGAATCAGCAGCCATGGACCCCGCAAAGAGCTCGACATCGCTGGACTCGAAGCTCGCTGGCCCCGGAAGGGATTCCGGAATGGCCAGTGCCACCACCTTCTCCCTCAGCCTGGGTGGTGGCGCAGAAGCGGTCGGACCGTCCTGGCGCCGCGCTGACAAGCAACCAATGGTGGATGACCGCACGGAAGAAGAGCGGGCACCAGTCGTCGTCAACATCGCCAAGGCCAGGGGCACCGCCGCCGTCCGGCTCCTAGCCGTTGGCGTCCTGCTCTCGGTGGTGAACATCACCACGAGCAAGCTGGTGAGTTACATGAGGAATGTGTGGGGAATTCGGGGCCACATCGAGACCCTGCAGCTCGAGGACAACCGCTTCCTTATCGATTTCTCCACCACTGGAGACTACGAGCACGTCACCAATGGCGGACCGTGGAGATACGAGGGCGACGCTGTCCTGGTGCGCAAGCTGGAGGACCACGAAGACCCGCAGCATGTCCCTTTCGACACTGTCCCCATCTGGGCTCAGTTCTGGGACGTGCCCTTCTACCTCCTATCCAAGCATTTGGCTAGGAATCTCGGGGAGAAACTGGGCGAGCTGATCTGCATCGACGACAAGGCGAGAGGCGACATCGCGAACAAGATCCTCCGTGCTCGCATCCACCTCCCTGTCGCTCGGGCTCTCCAGCGATGGATCACTCTCGAGGACGAACTCACGGACGAGGAGGTGGTCGTCTCCGTCTTCTACGAGCGTCTCCCCCGCTACTGCACTTCCTGTGGGGTGATCGGCCACCCTGCAACGAATTGCGAACTGCCAGTCGAGATGAGGACAACCAGGTACAACAAAAACCTGGGAGTCCCGCCAACGCACCGGGACGATCGGCGCAGGTGGTACCTGGCTGAAAGCGCGCTAGAAAACGGGCGAGCCCTGCAACTAGTCTCACCCTGGCGCAACCCCCCAGCCTATGAAGCCAGGCGTGACCCGCCCCAGCCGGGCATGGTTAAACAAGTGGTAAGTCAGGTTGAAAAGCTCTCTGTCAAGGACAGGGAGGCTAACGAAGCCGAGGACAAGATCCTCACATCACAGAGGGCCTCCGTCCTGGACAAGGAGGGCCAGGAAAGGGAGGAGAAGGGCGGAGACAACTCCGGCACTGGAGCCATCACCCACGTCGCCACCGACTCCAAGACAGCCGACAACACGGCTGTGCCACATGACCTCGCCAAGACCAACACCAACACCGAGTTCGCCGTCTCCGCTGGCTCCGTCGACAACAACACCAACACCCCGCTAGCTCCAGGCACATGGAAGAGGAGAGCTCGAGAAGAGGGAGAGGACGACAAGGGCAACACAGACAAGACTAGCAACATCAAGCTGACGGCGCTGATGGGAAAACGCAAGGTAGAAAGGGAGAAGCAGGATGCCATCAAGAAGAAGAAAGTACAGGGAGACAATCTCTCTGCCAGCCAGAAGGAGGATCCAGGGCCAGAGGAAGAACAGGTAGCAACCAGCCCAGGGGCTGCTGGTCAACTGACAGGTGCCAATGACGGTGCCTGTCAGAAGCAATGAGTATCTTAGGATGGAACCCCCGGGGTACAGGGCAACCCGGGACGGTTCAGGAGCTAGTGATGCTCGTTCGCACGCATAAGCCCAAGATAGTGTTCATCAGCGAGACTAGGCAACGCGAGGTTAAAGTTAAAAATCTTAGATGGAGGCTTGGCCTCAGAAATTGTATCACTGAAAAAGGCACAGGGAAGGGTGCCGGTATCGCGTTGTTCTGGGATGAGCATGTGGAAATAAAAGTGATAGGGAAAGGCCCCAGATATTTCGATGTGTTGATCAAGGACGACCCCAATGGTCAACAATGGCGGGGCACGTTTGTGTATGGTGAGCCTAAGGCCTCGGAGAGACACCACATGTGGACTACTCTGCGTAGAATCAAGCCTAATGCTGCAGAACCATGGTTCATGTTGGGAGATTTTAATGAAACCATGTGGCAACATGAACACTTGTCTGAAACTAAGAGGTCTGAGAGGAGGATGCAATTGTTCAGAGATACTCTGTCCTTCTGCAACCTCTTTGACCTGGGGTTTTCGAGACCTGCTTGGACCTTTGACAATAAGCAAAAGGGAAACAAGAATGTCAAAGCTAGGCTGGACAGAGCGGTTGCTTCTGATAGCTGGAATCAAAGGTTCCCAGATGCTAAGGTGACACATATTGTGACATCTAGATCTGATCACTTGCCAATCCTGGTGGATTATGAGAAAACCTACCAGAATCCAAAAAAAGAAAGAGGTTAGATATGAGACGATGTGGGAGAGAGACCCGAGCCTGTCAGAGACCATTGAAGCGGCTTGGGATGGAGGCCCACCTTGCCGTAACTTGGATGACCTGGTTGCCAAGCTAAATTCCACCCGCAACAGCATGCATGAATGGAGCCAGGATAAATTTGGAAGCATCATCAAAAGCACCAGAAAAATCAGAAACAAAATCAACTCTCTCTGGAAGAAACCTCGATCTGCTTGGAGAGAGGAAACCATCAGGGCAGCTACGAGAGAACTTGATGAAATACTGCATAGGGAGGAGATGATGTGGCGACAGAGATCTAGAGTCGATTGGCTGCAGGAGGGTGACAGAAACACCAAGTTTTTCCACAAAAAAGCTACTTGGAGACAGTCTAAAAACAGAATAAAAAAATTAAAAGGCTCGAACGGGCAATGGACTGATGATCCAAAGGAGATCAACAAGATGGCCACAGATTTCTTCAACAAACTCTACACCAAAGACTCTCAGGTGGTTCCAGATGAGCTCATCAACCTGTTGCACCAGCCGATCACTAACGAGATGAACGAGAAGCTCTGTAGAGAGTTCTCGGATGAAGAAGTGGGAGATGCTCTGTTTCAAATTGGGCCGATCAAAGCTCCAGGCCCCGATGGCCTGCCAGGTCGTTTTTTCCAGAGGAACTGGGCGATTATGAAACAAGATGTCATCAAAGCTGTTAGGGAGTTCTTCAGAACAGGGAAAATGGCTGAGGGTGCTAATGACACAGTCATTGTCCTTATTCCGAAAGGACAAAACCAAGAATGCCTCGCGGACTACAGACCAATCAGCCTCTGCAACGTTATATACAAAATCATTTCCAAGTGCCTAGTAAATCGCCTCCGCCCACTTCTTGACAATGTCATCTCGGAGACACAAAGTGCTTTTATTCCTGGCAGGCTGATCACGGACAACGCCATTATAGCCTTTGAAGGGTTCCACAAAATCCAGAAGCACAAACATGCCAACAATAGCCACTGCGCCTACAAAATTGATCTCTCCAAGGCGTACGATCGAGTCGATTGGGATTTCCTGGAAAAGGCTATGCTCAAGATGGGTTTTTGCAAAACCTGGACGAGCTGGATAATGTCGTGCGTTAAGTCAGTCAGGTTTGCGGTTCGAGTCAATGGATCCACACTCCCTCCTTTCACGCCCTCCAGGGGGCTCAGACAAGGTGATCCACTAAGCCCCTACCTGTTCCTTCTGATTGGAGAAGCTCTCACATGCATCTTGAAGAATGAGGTTATTAGGGGAAGCATCACTCCCCTAAAAGTGGCAAGAAGAGCTCCGGGTATTTCCAACCTGCTCTTCGCAGACGACTGCCTCCTCTTCTTTAAAGCCATCAAAGAGGAGGCCCATGCCGTCAAATCTGCCCTTAATCTCTTCCAAAGATGTACTGGCCAACTAGTCAGTGTGAACAAGTGCTCTGTTCTATTCAGCCAGGCCTGCCCGACAGCTGTCCAAGAGGAAATCAAATCAACCCTTGGTGTTACCAGTTTCACCTTCGAAGAAAAATATTTGGGGCTACCCACTCCTGAAGGAAGAATGAAAAGTGACCAGTTTCAACCAATAATGGTGAGATTTACAAAAAGATTAACTAATTGGGCTGAAAGATTTATGTCCCATGGAGCCAAGGACACTCTAATCAAATCCGTTGCCCAGGCCCTTCCGGGATATGTCATGGGGATATTTAAAATGTCCACAGGCTTCTGCGAGCAATTTGAAAGGCTAATCCGGGACTTCTGGTGGGGTGATGATCAAAATAGTAGGAAGGTCCACTGGATGGCATGGGAAAATATGATTAAACCTAAATGCAAGGGAGGCATTGGTTTTCGCGATATGGCTTGCTTTAACCAAGCCCTTTTGGCTAGACAAGCGTGGAGACTGATCCAAAGGCCAGAAAGCCTCTGTGCTAGGGTCTTAAAAGCCAAATATTATCCAAATGGCAACATCCTTGACACTGTTTTCGCGTCTGACGCCTCACCAGCCTGGAAGGGTGTTGAATTTGGGTTACAACTTCTCAAGGAGGGCATCATCAAGAGGATTGGTAATGGGAGAGACACTCAATTTGCTAGGGACAACTGGTTGCCAAGGGACAGTGGTCTCAAGGTGGCGGGCCTGAAGAAGAACTCGAGACGGCGTTGGGTCAACCAGCTTTTCCTCCCAGACTCCAACTCTTGGAATGCCAACCTCCTCCGTGAACTGTTCCATGATTTTGACGTTCAGACCATTCTGAAGATCAGACTGCCAGACCATGAGGTTGAGGACTGTGTAGCCTGGCACTATGAACCGAACGGAATCTTTAGCGTTAAGAGTGCTTACAGGCTAGCCATCAACCTAAAACATAAGGGCACGGGAGTTGAAAGCAGCAGCAACCAGAACAATGGGGAACGCAAGGTCTGGGACACGATCTGGAAAACCAATGTGCCTCCAAAGGTTAAGGTGTTTGGCTGGAGAGTGGCAACTAACTCTCTTGCCACCTGGGACAACAAATGTCGCAGAACCCTTGAGACTAATAATACATGTCCAATCTGTGCAAACGGGGTGGAGGATGCCTTCCATGCATCGGTGGCTTGTACCAAAGCTAGAGCCCTCAGAGATGCGATGCGTAAGGAGTGGAAGCTACCGGATGAAGCTATGTTTAGGAAAACTGGGGAGGATTGGCTGCAGAACCTGATGTATAATATCGACAGTGAGACTCGGCCCAGGTTACTTTTGCTTCTGTGGCGTGCGTGGCACCTGAGGAATGATGTCATACACCATGATGGTAAGGAAACAATTGCAAGCTCTGTTGCCTTCCTACTGGCGTACAGACAGAGCTTTAACATTCAGACTTGCCAGCCTATGGACAGCAAAGGCAAAAATCTGATGGTGGCTGATTCGGCTGTTGAGGCGACAAGCACAGCCAGGGCCGTTTGGACTCCGCCGCCCCTGGGTTGGATGAAGCTGAACACTGATGGCTCACTGAAAAACAAGTGCAATACAGGAGGGGCTGGTGCGATAGCCAGAAACTGCGAAGGAGAGGTCATCTTTGCTGCTTGCAAACCTCTTCCCCTTTGCAGCACCCCTGAGGAAGCTGAAGTAAGAGCTGTCCTGCTGGGCCTGTCAACTCTGAAAAATCAAGAACAAGTGAAACTAATCCTGGAAGTAGACAACACTACAGTAGCTAAAGCTCTGCAAGCCAAAACCACTGACAGATCGAGGTACTGGTCGTTTTATGAAGAAGCTAAACAGCTACTGTCCAACTTGGATGATTCGGTTGTCCAATTTTCTGGAAGGGAGACAAACAGAGTTGCTGACTCCCTGGCAAAACTCGCATGTTCCTTAGGTGAAAGAGAGATGAGAGAAGACCTCCCAGCCTCTGTAAGAGATCTTGTATCGGATGACTCGAACCAATGTAACCATATTTAAGTTATAAAGATCTCTTTCTCAAAAAAAAAGAAGAAAATGCAGACATAATCATCATATACGTGCATCTAGAAACAAGCCTGCAAATTAGGAGTGATTTCCATGATTTAGCAAAGGGAAAGAAAAAGAGGAGCAGACCTTACGCTGCTTCGAGGAGAGGAACATCAACGCCCTGGTCTTCCTGTCGAAGATGCTCGGAAGCCCCGACTGGACGACCCGCGTGACGCCATCAACGTTGACCCAAATCAAACTCCACATAAGCTCCTCGTCCAGCTCGACCCGCGTGACGCCATCAACGTTGACTGGTCGGCGTTGTTGACAGAGCATGCCTACATCGATCATCGAGGCCCTGACATGGTGGTGCGGAGGCCAAACGTGGTGGCGGCAACCAGCAGCGCCCTACGGCGAGAGCGGCGCGTGTCAGGACCTGCACACTGAAGAATGAACACCTGAAGCCAACATCAGTTAACAAGCAATCCTGATGCAGCATACTGATTCTCCAAGATTCACCTTTTTTCAAACCTTGTTTAACTTAGTGCCTTAAGCACATTAATTAGCAGTAAGTGAGCTTATGCTCTATGTATTATCACTTATGCGTGACCTTGTCCTAGATTATAAAGGGCAGGGGTGGGTGGCTGGGAGGCACGCAATGAAAGAACCCCAAATTATTTCCTTTTGCCTGTCTTGTTTTCCCTTTCCTTAGCTGTAGCTGCTGCCATCCATGGCAATATCAATCTGAGCCCTCAGCGCTCGCTCCTCTCCCCTTCTCCCCAAGGTCAGCGACCACCGGGTCCTGACAGAGTGGTATCAGAGCAGTCGATCTGGAGCCCCTACCCGCCTCCTCATCCGTCGCACCGGCGACTTCCCTCCCACCCTCCTCTTCCGTCGCACCGGCGACTCCATCCCTACTGCACGGACTCGAGGGAACTGGCGCACCTTGCCCCGGCAGGCTTCTTCCGCCGCCGATGGCGACCACAGGCCGAGATCGATCTACACCTCGTGAGCGAGCAGCGGGGCGCGATGGCGTCATCTCCACCCCGACATCATCCGAGGATGATCCGGATGGAGCTCTCCACCAGGGGCAACTTCCACGCGAGGTACGTTCCATTCGCCGCCGTCTCGATCGACAGGAAAGGGCAGCGGGTGAATCCACGATGGCCCTGAATGCTATACAACAGCAGATGAACCAAATGATGAGTTTCATGACCGAAAGTTTCGCAAAGCTGTCGACTTCAGGTGCTGAAATTGTGCCAGTTCCCCCAACCGAGCAGCAAAACCAAGTCTTTCACACCCCACCACCCCCTCTGCACCATTCACTATCCCCAATTATCGAAGTCACTACACCAATTCCTACACCTTCCACCAATTCCCCAACTCCACCAAATTTTGGTGTTTTAACACCTGAGCAGTTACCACACCCACAGTTTCCCCCAAAGACACAAACCTTCCAACGACAAACACATCCGCCGATTTACACAACCACATCACCCATCGTGGCAACCCAACAATTCTCCATTCAACCATCTTCTTCACAACACACCTACCAATACTCCAATCCCACCAACAATCCCCGGATGTACCACACCTCCGCACCACAATGCTCCGAAATCTTTCGAGTATCAGCCACGATACGAGTACTCGTACCCAAAACCAGCACCCAAATTACTACCCACCTCCTCCACAAAATTCTTACACACATACCTACTGCAACCCACCACAGCAGAATTATCCACCTTTTCCCCAACCAATAACCCAGCACCCATCCTACACACAGCCAACAAACCAATACCCTACATACACCCAGCAATTCATGCCGCAACAACCGTGCTACCCACAAAACACATACCAAAACCACAACACTGGCCAACACTCCTCACACCAGCACCAACAGCACTATAACAACAATTCAGAGATTCATGTCAGAACGCCTCATGTGGAATTTCCAACATTTACTGGAGAAGCTCCACGAGCATGGCTGCTAGAATGTGAAGACATATTCACTCTAGTGGGCATTCCTCAGGAAAACAGAGTAAGATGGGGTATTGCTTACATAAGAGGGCAGGCAAAAACTTGGTTGAGTAGCTCGGGCATCAACCTACAGAAGATGACATGGCAAGAGCTCAGCCAAATCTTAGTGGACAGATTCCCAGACTCAATAGCCACTGATCCAATGGACCAACTTCAGCTCTTGAAACAAATAACATCAGTAAATGCATATATTGATAGTTATGAAACATGGATGACACAAATGAAGAGGGAAAGACCATACCTTCCCCAGGACTTCTTTGTTGATCGATTCATAAGTGGTCTCAAGGAAGGCATCAAGCATACAGTTCAATGCCAGAAACCTACCACATTACTGTCAGCCTACTGGTATGCCAGACAGTATGAGAAGGCATATCTGTCAACTGCCAAGAAAAATACTCCAGCCTTACTACCACCAAGAAACAATATTGCTGCACCAGCAAGACAACCTCCACCTCGAGAAAATAGAGTTGCCAATGACAGACCAAGGGCACCAAGAAAGTGTTGGTACTGTCCTGACAATTGGACAGTCGGACATAGATGCCCATAGCTAACAAGAGCCCTCAACATGATACAGATGCAAGGAAATGATGATGAGGAAGTTGATGAAGCACTTCGTTTGCAACTGATTGAGCTAGCTAATGAGCAAGCAGAGCCTGTGCAGCAACCTCCACCAGAACTGCCTAAACCAGTGGAGCAGCTCATGAATATATCAGCCGCAGCATATACTGGATGTCCTAGTGACTCAACCATCTCACTATTGGTGAAACTAGGTAGCATAACTGCAGTGGCACTCGCTGATACAGGCAGTACTAGCACATTTATGGACTTACAGTTTGCTGACAGAAACAATATCCCATTGACAACGTCCAAGCGGCGAAATGTCAAAGTGGCAGGTGGTGGCATGTTATCATCCACAGCCATGGCAGTCAATTGTTCCTTCTCCATCCAGGGACACAAGTTCAAAACAAATTTCAGAATACTGGAATTACAAGGGTCCGATATTATACTAGGCGTTGATTGGTTCAAGTTACATAACCCGGTAACATTTTATTTCATTGGTAGGCAACTGACAATTGGAATTGAAGGGCAGCTCCATACCTTTAATGATCACTTATTCCCCAAGAACAAGTTGTTGATCACCTCAGACCAATGCAGCAAACTGATTGAGCAAGGTGCTCAAGGTTATATGCTCTTCAACAATGACACTGAATCGGAAGACAGTACCTTGGACCAACACCCGCCGATCTCAGATGCTCTTGCTGCCATCTTACATCAGTTTCAAGATATCTTCCAAGCCCCTACTGGCCTACCACCAAAAAGAGATAGTGACCACCATATTCCTTTGTTACCAAGGGCAAAACCACCAAACATTCGACCATACCGTATGTCACATACCCAAAAGAACTCCATTGAGCTCTTGATCAAACAAATGCTACGCAACAATGAGATAAGGATTAGCAAAAGTCCTTATTCATCTCCTGCAATTCTTGTTAGGAAGAAGGACAAGTCATGGCGGCTCTGCGTCGATTTTCGAGGTCTGAATGACTTAACAATCAAGAACAAGTTTCCGATTCCAGTTATCGAGGACCTGCTAGATGAACTGCATGGGGCAACTATATTTTCAAAGTTTGACCTACGCTCCGGCTATCATCAAATTCGGATGAGGGAAGACGACTGATACGTCTCCAACGTATCGATAATTTCTTATGTTCCATGCTACTTTATTGATGATACCTACATGTTTTATGCACATTATATGTCATATTTATGCATTTTCTGGAACTAACCTATTAACAAGATGCCGAAGAGCCGATTCTGTCGTTTTCTGCTGTTTTTGGTTTCAGAAATCCTAGTAAGGAAATATTCTCGGAATTGGACGAAACTTTCGTCCGGGGTCCTATTTTTGCACGAAGCTTCCGGAAGACCGAAGAGATAACGAAGTGGGGCCACGAGGCAGCCGGGGACAGGGCGGCGCGGCCCAAGCCCCGGCCGCGCGGCCCTACCCCCGGGCACCTCGTGTGGCCCCCGCGTTGACCTTCCGCCTACTTAAAGTCTCCGTCGCGAAACCCCCGGTACCGAGAGCCACGATACGGAAAACCTTCCGGAGACGCCGCCGCCGCGAATCCCATCTCGGGGGATTCGGGAGATCGCCTCCGGCACCCTGCCGGAGAGGGGATTCATCTCCCGGAGGACTCTACACCGCCATGGTCGCCTCCGGAGTGATGAGTGAGTAGTTCACCCCTGGACCATGGGTCCATAGCAGTAGCTAGATGGTCGTCTTCTCCTTGTTGTGCTTCATTGTTGGATCTTGTGAGCTGCCTAACATGATCAAGATCATCTATATGTAATACTATATGTTGTGTTTGTCGGGATCCGATGGATAGAGAGTACTATGATTATGGTGATTATCAATCTATTGTTTATGTGTTGTTTATGATCTTGCATGCTCTCCATTATTAGTAGAGGCTCTGGCCAAGTTTGTACTCTTAACTCCAAGAGGGAGTATTTATGCTCGATAGTGGGTTCATGCCTCCATTGAATGCGGGACGAGTGACAGAAAGTTCTAAGGTTGTGGATGTGTTGTTGCCACTAGGGATAAAACATTGATTCTATGTCTAAGGATGTAGTTGTCGATTACATTACGCACCATACTTAATGCAATTGTCTGTTGCTTAGCAACTTAATACTGAATGGGGTTCGGATGATAACCTGAAGGTGGACTTTTTAGGCATAGATGCGGTTGGATGGCGGTCTATGTACTTTGTCGTAATGCCCAATTAAATCTCACTATATTTATCATATCATGTATATGCATTGTTATGCCTTTCTCTATTTGTCAATTGCCCGACTGTAATTTGTTCACCCAACATGCTTTTATCTTATGGGAGAGACACCTCTAGTGAACTCGTGGACCCCGGTCCTATTCTTTACATAGCATACAATCTACTGCAATTGTGTTTTACTATTTTCTTGCAAACATCTTCCACTCGATACGTTTAATCCTTTGTTACAGCAAGCCGGTGAGATTGACAACCTCACTGTTTCGTTGGGGCAAAGTACTTTGGTTTTGTTGTGCAGATTCCACGTTGGCGCCGGAATCCATGTTGTTGCGCCGCATCACATTTCGCGACCATCAACCTTCAACGTGCTTCTTGGCTCCTACTGGTTCGATTAAACCTTGGTTTCATACTGAGGGAAACTTGCTTCTATACGCATCATACCTTCCTCTTGGGGTTCCCAACGGACGTGTATATCTACGCGTATCAAGCATAAATTTCTGGCGCCGTTGCCGGGGAGATCAAGACACGCTGCAAGGGGAGTCTCCACTTCTCAATCTCTTTACTTTGTTTTTGTCTTGCTTTATTTTATTTACTACTTTGTTTGTTGCACCTAATCAAAACACAAAAAAAATTAGTTGCTAGTCTTACTTTATTTACTGTCTTGCTCTCTATATCGAAAACACAAAAAAAATTAGTTACTTGTCTTCACTTTGTTTGCCTAGTTTACTTTTTGCTTATTTCATCATGCTTAATCCTATGTTTACTTTGGAAGAGATACCGGTAGGACGAGGGTGTATCATTGGGAGAGATAATATAGAAGAATTTTTCACCCATGTTAGTATGGATGAAGATTTTGAAGATATACCATTATTAAAAACTGCTCCTACTTATGAAAGTGCTTCTGCCTGTTTGATACACATGTTAGAAACTAGATTTGTTAATCTCAATCCCATAATACAACATATGTTTCTTACACTTTCGGATATGGAGATGGGGGAAAAGAGAAATTTTGTTTTAAAAGTCCTTGTTAGAGAATTTGAGGATATAGTTAAAGAAGCTAGAAAAGTTTTTGTTAAGCATAAGAGGCTTGGTTTCTTTCCTAATTTTAAACAAATACTTGAAAAGATGGATATGGATAGAATTAAGTATACTAATAATGTTAATGATGGTAGGGAAATTAAAGCGCCAATACCTAGTAAACTACTAGGAATGCATGAAGCTTTGGAAAATAACTATGCTTGGCTTGTTCCTGAAAATTTGTTTGATGAGAATAGTAAGCCTAGGAGCAATGAGAGAGGAGTTACTTATATAGACCAGATACAATGCATTGTTGAGAAAACTCCCAACACCCCTGGTAATGATGTTGATGCTTCTACTCTCGATGTTACTTGATTTGCACTTTCGCGCCTAGCTGAAAGGCGTTAAAGAAAAGCGCTTATGGGAGACAACCCATGTTTTTACTACAGTACTTTGTTTTATATTTGAGTCTTGGAAGTTGTTTACTACTGTAGCAACCTCTCCTTATCATGTTTTTGTGCCAAGTAAAGTTTCTATGTCAAAGTTGATGTTATATTTGGGATCGCTGCGCAGAAACAGCATTGCTGTCTGTCACGAATCTGGGCACAGTTCTCTGTAGAAAATTCGAAAAAATCTGCCAATTTACGAGCGTGATCCTCAGATATGTACTCAACTTTCATTAGTTTTGATTTTTTCCATTTGAGCAAGTCTGGTGCCAGCTTTAAATTCGTCTTTACGGACTGTTCTGTTTTTGACAGATTCTGCCTTTTATTTCGCATTGCCTCTTTTGCTATGTTGGATTCATTTCTTTGATCCATTAATGTCCAGTAGCTTTATGCAATGTCCAGAAGTGTAAAGAATGATTGTGTCACCTCTGAATGTGTGAATTATTAATTGTGCACTAACCCTCTAATGAGTTTGCTTGAAGTTTGGTGTGAAGGAAGTTTTCAAGGGTCAAGAGAGGAGAATGATATACTATGATCAAGAGGAGTGAAAGCTCTAAGCTTGGGGATGCCCCCGTGGTTCACCCCTGCATATTCTAAGAAGACTCAAGCGTCTAAGCTTGGGGATGCCCAAGGCATCCCCTTCTTCATCGACAACATCATCGGGTTCCTCCCCGAAACTATATTTTTATTCAGTCACATCTTGTGTTCTTTACTTGGAGCGTCGGTTTGTTTTTGTTTTTGTTTTTGTTTGAATAAGATGGATCCTAGCATTCACTTTGTGGGAGAGAGACACGCTCCGCTGTTGCATATGGACACATGTGTCCTTAGGCTTTACTCATAATGTTCAAGGCGAAGTTTCTTCTTCGTTAAATTGTTATATGGTTGGAATTGGAAAATGCTACATGTAGTAATTCTAGAAATGTCTTGGATAATGTGATACTTTGCAATTGTTGTGCTCATGTTTAAGCTCTTGCATTATATGCTTTGCACCCATTAATGAAGAAGTACATAGAGCTTGCTCAAATTTGATTTGCATATTTGGTCTCTCTAAGGTCTAGATAATATCTAGTATTGAGTTTTGAACAACAAGGAAGACGGTGTAGAGTCTTATAATGTTTTACAATATGTCTTTTATGTGAGTTTTGCTGCACCTGTTCATCCTTGAGTTTGCTTCAAATAACCTTGCTAGCCTAAACCTTGTATCGAGAGGGAATACTTCTCATGCATCCAAAATCCTTGAGCCAACTACTATGCCATTTGTGTCCACCATACCTACCTACTACATGGTATTTCTCCGCCATTCCAAAGTAAATTGCTTGAGTGCTACCTTTAAAATTCCATCATTCACCTTTGCAATATATAGCTCATGGGACAAAATAGCCTTAAAAACTATCGTAGTATTGAATATGTACTTATGCACTTTATCTTTTATTAAGTTGCTTGTTGTGCGATAACCATGCTTCAGGGAACGCCATCAACTATTGTTGAATATCATGTGAGTTGCTATGCATGTCCGTCTTGTCCGAAGGATCTATCATTTTAGTGGTTGGAGCATGCAAAATTGTTAGAGAAGAACATTGGGCCGCTAACTAAAGCCATGAATCATGGTGGAAGTTTCAGTTTTGGACATATATCCTCAGTCTCATATGAGAATAATAATCATTGCTACATGCTTATGCATTTAAGAGGAGTCCATTATCTGTTGTCCATGTTGTCCCGGTATGGATGTCTAAGTTGAGAATAATCAAAAGCGAGAAATCCAAAATGCGAGCTTTCTCCTTAGACCTTTGTACAGGCGGCATGGAGGTACTCGACATAGGCATCCCAAATGGGCCTGCCGAAGATAGTACCCGGAGTTTA
>NC_061508.1:350327025-350526604 GCF_022539505.1 Lolium rigidum
TAGGGTTAGAGTTAGCAATGTATGTGGAAACCCTAGGGTTAGGGTTAGGGCTAGAGTTAGGGTTAGAGTTAGCAATGTCGTATGTGGAAACCCTAGGGTTAGGGTTAGGGCTAGAGTTAGGGTTAGGGTTAGGGTTAGAGTTAGGGTTAGAGTTAGGGTTAGAGTTAGGGTTAGGGTTCGGGAAACTGTAGGGCGGGGACCCCGCGGATCTACCCATATGTACATCGATAGCAAATGTTGGGCCTAGTGGCTCCGGTTGACCCGTCTGCGAAGAGCGTCACCCATGCATGGGACCTACATATGCCATCTACATAATTCATACTAGTAAATAAATAATAGAAACATATTATAAAGTAATATGAGAGAGGGAAAAAAATAAAAAAAATAAAAAATACTATATGCCGAGGGTGGCCGTCGGCATAGGGTGTCCATGCCCTATGCCGAGGGTGGCCGTCGGCGTCTGACTGACGCCGTGAGCGGGCGTCGACGGCGCGGGCTGGGCCAGAGGCGATGCCGGTGCTACGCCGAGGGCCAAGGTGACGCCGACGGCTGCCCTCGGCGTAGCCTCCCTCTACGCCGACGGTGTTCGTACGCCGACGGTCGGGTTCGTGAGCTGCCCCGGCGAGGCCGTACGCCGACGGCCCCGATAAAAAGCCGTCGGCGTACACTCTGGCCGTCGGCATCTGTCACCATTCCTGTAGTGATTTGTGGTGTTGTTCATGTGTTTGGTGATGCTATGGTAAATATATATGTTGTATATGTTATATATATGTGAAATGCAATTTTGAAATGCAGGGATTAAAGAAAAACAGAAAAAAATGAAAAAACCAGGGGCCTTTGCCGTGTGTATGCACACGGCAAAGGACATTTGGTCACTTTGCCGTGTGCATACACACGGCAAAGGCGCCACGTGGCGCAAGCCTGTAGACCTGGTATGCTGCTCCGGCGTGCCTGGAGGGAGTTTTGCCGTGCGTGGTGGGGCGTGGCCGCACGGCAAAGTGTGGCCGCACGGCAAATTGTTGCCCCACGGCAAAGGGTGGCCGCACGGCAAAGGATCTGCCGCACGGCAAAGAAAAGCCGCACGGCAACGAAGCGCACGCACGGCAACGATAGCTCGCACGGCAAAGCGGCTGCCGCACGGCAACGCAACGCGCGCACGGAAAAGCCCTTTGCCGGGCAAGTTGGTCAGGCGCACGGCAATGTTGTTTTTGCCGTCGGGGACAATGCCGTGCAGACGTTGCCGTGCGTCGACGCACGGCAAAGCCTTTGCCGTGCAAAATAGGCTCTTTGCCGTGCGATCGGTCGCACGGCAACGCCTGTTTCTCCCGTAGTGTAGATGCTGGGTCGCCAGTAGTTTAACCCTGATCTCGATAACAACGGTTTTAACTATGTATAATTTGGTAACACGTAGTAGTTAGTGTTGTTCTTGTATCCTTAATTGCTTCAGTTTGCTGGACGCTGGAGATGTTAAATTTGTAGTTGATAATCAATTAAGCTTGTTGTTTGATGGATTTTTGTACCAGAAAATTCATAATATGAATACATTTTTAGCCTATGACGTGTGGGTCCCACGAGAGGCAAAATATTCATGAAAGAGTATATATATGATATTAGACTCATTTTTAAAGAGTTCATCATCTACATTATTATGGTACAAACGGATTACAATTACGACGAACGGTTCAAATAATGTGCTATTGCAAAGATGGAAAATGGTTATAAGCTAGCTAGTTTCTCATGTTGAACACCACATCGATCGATCAGTTGCATGCATGCAATTCATATAATATTTAATTCAATGGCAAAAGCAATTTGACATCTTCTGTGCATGTTGTTTTCCATGCATGGCCACGGTACGCAGGTCATTAATTTGGCTGGGTGTTGATTATACATGGCCAGTACGCAGTTCCGTTGATTGTTGAGTTGCTGGATTCATATGGCTTGGAGTCTGCACGTCTCGGCGGGTCTTCGCGATGTATACGCTGGTAGTTATACAGCTTACCCCAGGGATTGCGTCACGAAGGTCCACGTAAAGATAAGGAAACACGTTTGAACGCCCACGCGTTTCTTGGGCGAAACGAAGAGATCGGCAACCCTGACATCCGGCTATATAAAGGCTGCAATCCCTTGGCAGAAGGGAGGGGGGAGATACGCCCGTACAGCCGGGAGGCTGCGGTGCTCCTAGCAGAATAATACGCGCGTCGCTTAGATGCAGGGAGAGCACCTTGTTTCCAAGTATACGTGCAAACCACCTACCAACACTAGATCAAGGAGTGCCGCGTTGCGCTGTGCCGGACGTCGCTGCCGCCCTGGATTCCTGGTGGTAAGTTATATATACTAGATCGGATTGTTGTATCAATCTTGGTTTAGTAGAAAGAGTGAAAATCAATCTATGCATAACTACT
The DNA here is from genome assembly GCF_022539505.1 of Lolium rigidum. Taxonomy (NCBI): domain Eukaryota; kingdom Viridiplantae; phylum Streptophyta; class Magnoliopsida; order Poales; family Poaceae; genus Lolium; species Lolium rigidum. Next base: position 350,329,431 of record NC_061508.1, read on the forward strand.
CTTCTAGTGATCCGAGATGGGTGCTAGAGGGTCAGCTATACATACACAACCATGACACGACTGCTTCATCAAAGTCGGTCGTGTGGATCAGTGTTAACACCATGGTTCGACTGCTCCATCAATGTCGATCATGTGGGCCCTATGCTACTGTTTACAACCATGGCTCGACCGCCTCATCAAAGTCGGCCATGCGAAGTTTACAAGATCATCAACCATGGCTCGACCGCACCACCAACGTCGGCCATGTGGAATTAAAATCATCAACCATGCTAGCTGTTCTAGATCATCCACATGGGATGCTAGATTCAGTTTTATACCTGTAATGCCATCGCTCGACTATTTCATCTATGTCGGCGATATACAATCTTGTTCTTAGTTAAGGAGCAAGGTTGCTAAAACGAGTAAAGACATGCTACATCAATTGTCTAGCTCGGATCTACGGCCCAATCTCTGTGAGGCAATGGTCAAATTATCATACCCATCTTATGTCTAGTGCCGACGAGGCTAGGCTATACCACGGCCAAGTGACGACGAGCGTCGATCACTATGCCATCAACACGTCTTAGTTTTGATGAGATTGTCACACCGTTGCTGGGCACCGACGAGGCAAAAGCAACATATTTTGGTGAAGTCGGGGCCATATGACTAGGCACCGACGAGGCGAAAGTCACCCTCTTCATCAAATAAATCTCACTCTCAACTAAGCACGTCGCGATAGCATACGTGACCGTGTTTCGCCGTAACAAAGGCACCCCCTTCTCATAATGATTATTTCAACGACGACGACCATGACGCAGCTTAATCGGAGGTATTCCGTAGGCTTGATCCTGCGGATGTAATTAACCGGTGGCTTTGCAAAAGCGCCGGGAATCAGCGGACTACACGCAATCTCTTCATCAGATCTCCTTAAACATTTTCGCGGAAGACAAAATAGGCAAACTCCTACGGGAGCATGTAACATGTACTTTGTATTCAATACAATGAGCAATAAAATACAGAGTTCCCGTATACCTGTGTGCGTTTGTCATCTATATATTTTGTTGTTACTTTTTCCGTCGAAACAAAATGGCACGCCCGGTGGGACATGATTCTCCTCTCATCTTTGCTGCGCTCTGATTTGTCGTCTATTTTTATTTTCCGGCATGAGCCGAGGCACTTCCTACAAAATGATTATGTGTGTGTTTGCAGTTTTGCATGCACTAAGTATTATTCTTCGTAAGTTCCTAGCGATGGATCTGCTAGAGCTCTCCTTCGAAAAAAAGTGTATGGTTCATGCTCCTAGTGTGCCATGCGCTTGCTCAAAAAAAGCATGGCAAACACCTCCGTCCATCTCTCTGCAGACTGGAGGCAGCACAAGACTTTGACGTTGAGAGAGAATTCTCCTTACTCTACTCTCCAAAGTTATTTACTCGCCTATCTAGCTAGCACATACTTGCAACTTAACGAGTACTTGTAAAATCAAAACTGCATGTGCTGTATACGGATTTTCCCCTACTTTGGTCATGCACATATGCTTCTTCGGTTCCCCTGCTACATACTCATGCAGAAAACAAATGTACGGCACCGTATTTCCTCGGTATATTGGACCGAGAGACTTTCTTGATCGAAAAAAAAGCCTATGCGTGTCTTGGAAGTATCCACGAACCACCAACATGAACGGCTGCTTGCTATCTGAGATGAGGCCATCCGAGCAGTTCATGAGCCCGGTATCTGAGATGAGGGCCATCTGTTTATACCTGCCGGACCTAATTACAGAGAGCAGTAAAAAAATTTGCCGATGCCATGAAGAGGAGAAGATTTTGCCAACTCGACACACGTCTGCAGTAGTGGCGTCCCGAGCCGTGAGACATATACTACTTTCTACTTATGATGATACATATGAAAATTTGTGGCATGCATTCACAAATGCCAGTATCTTACAGACTTACAGCGCATGCATGGGATATGTTTTTCTTTCCGGTGATCCATGTGTGCTTACTAAAAGATGCTCACGCCTACTCACAAGTGTTGATTATTTAAACTCCATGGGCCATGCACCTGTTCCTCAACTGCATAGACCATGCACCTTGTGTTACATGCATACAGATGCCTTCTTTTCCTTGGTATACTTGTCCAGATCATCCTACAAGATGTCTTGCTTGGAGGAAGAAACTTTACCTAGCATCTATTTAATAGTGCTGGTAAAACAAGATATCAGCAAGGCTATGTGATTATTTAATTTCTCACCCAGCTGTGCCGTTCAAAAAGTGCATAAGGTTGGGTTTGTACAAAAATAAGGGGGCTTCCCAGTTCCCATAGTGTTTGACATGCATAAGCACTCGTAATTAATTGGTGGTGATATCTCGCGTACTTGAGATTGATGGCATCATAATATGATGCGTGATGGCTGAGATAATTCAGATTTATTTTGTCCGTGTGTACACACTTGAGGAAAATGTATGTATTATTACATGAATATATGATGCTTTCACCAGCTCAATATAACACGTGAGGGTTCCCTTCTAGGTGAGTCATTCCCCTCCATCACCATTGAATAAGTCGTGAAGCATATATAGTTCCGCTCCAGTTCAGGTCAATGCCTCTCACGGCAGCCATTGAACATGGTAGCATGTCATAGTACCACCAAGCACTGGCTCCAAATCCACTTGTGCTGCTGAGTAAATGAAGCCAAAAAAATGCTGCATGCTACCAAGGCTATGGAGGGACTCAAGGTCGTGATTGCATAGGTGCATGATTTTCCTAATGCAAAAAAATAAAAAAAAATGGCAGCTCTAATCTTAGTTGAGAGCGCTACAACATGTTCAAAGCCATGAACAATCTTCACAGGCTTGGGGAACACGCCAAGGCAACATGCTCCTGATCATAACTGCCGCCCCATCATTGTAACAGGACAAGATTTCAGGCTCGTAAACACACGAGTCATTGCTGCATGATGGAGCTTGATGGCATACTCCTAGCCATTGCCCATGGGATGATCACAAGGCACCTCGCTAGAGGTCCTCATCTGCCTCAACTCATAGAAGAAGGCAACACACTCGGTGGAACTCAAGGCCCTGATTACACAGGCGCAAAATTTTCTTAAATAAAAAACATTGCGGCAGCTATGATCTTATTTGAAAGCGCTACAACATATACGGACAAGGCCGTGAACCATCTTCACAAGCTGGGGGGCACGCCAACACAACACGCTCCTGATCAACATAATCACTCTCGACAGATTGATCTGTTTACTACTGCTTATCCAAAGTCGCTCCAATGGGAGCGTGCAGTCCTGCTCATAGCGCATGAACTACTGACTAGGGCATACTCCAAAGAAAATATTCCATCTCACGGATTGGTTGATGGTTGACTCTTCTAAGAGTACAACAACATACTCAAAGCACATGAACTAATATGTGCTAAAAAAAAGAAGTCCGCCATACACTTGGTGGATAGTTTACTAGTGTAACTTGATACTTGTTATTAAAGTTCCGAAATTCTGTCACATAGCGTTATGCACTGATTGAAGGATTCCCTGTCGTGTGTGAGTCCTTTACTAGTATCACTCATGAGGATCGGAGGCCATGATGCATTTTCCGACTCTGAGTGCCTGCTCAGTTCCAACCACTGCCTCCTTGGCAAGTCTAGAGAGTAGGCAAACAAGCAAATAACATGCGTGTTCATACATGGATTGGGTGTCCTCGTGTAAACGACCTGCTCCATGCTTGATATTTGATACCAAGCGTGGACTTACTCGCTAAGGTGTCAACGTTACACCTATCTCATTCTCTCCAGGCCTGTGATCGATAGTTTGTTAATTGGCACAGTCACCGACATCACGTGTGTTGCCTGAATTATTGTTGTTGTCTCACTGGATGCTGACCGCGAAAGTCGGCCCGAGCGCTCCATCAAGCACGATCTAGGTGCAGCATGATACATGCATCCACCGTGATGTGCTAATGCTAGAACCTAGAAATCATATATATACTATTTTCCATGATCCATACTCTCTTTGGTCTTTCTTTCTCCACCTCAAGTTAAGGTAACCAATGACAAATGGGCTCGGTTATGAGGTTACGCCATTGTCTTGACCGGTGGTTGCATATCTTTGCTAGCATGTTACATGTAGTTGCCGCCAAGACCATCTGACGGCAGAGCTATTTGCCTAAGCTCCCTCCTCCTGGCGCTAGCAACATCAACACTTCTTTATGGGAAGTGTGAATCCTTTGATTCCATTGGCTTGCACCATAGCAGTTAGACAGTCGCAGTTCAATTATTAAATTTGTTGGGTGAAGTGGTACAATCCTTCATCACACATACAAACTTACGGGGATAGTGAAACATATCATCATGGTTAATGTGAAACTGTGAAACCCTTGAAATTCATCGGCTGGCACCGTAACAGCTAGACGGTCGGAGTGTGATTGATGAATCTACATGGTGAAGTGGTACAATCCTTTACCGCACATACATATTTATGGCAGCAGGGAAGCAAACCATTGTGGTTACTGTCAAACTGTGATGCCCTTCAATTCATTGGCCAGTGCCGTATCAGATGCAGTGTAATTGATAAATTTATCTGGTGAAAAGGTAATACCTTCATCACGAAAGAAAATTTGTGAAAACAATGAAGAAGACCACAAGGATTTGTGTGAAACTGCAAAATACCTTACCTTATTGGCTTGCACCATAAAAGCCAGACGGTAGCAATATAAATTACCTTTGTGGAGTGATGATGACTTTCAGCCTAGATGCAAAGCTACAATTTACAGTTTCATGGAGTACCAGCATTCGCTACACTGAATCATCATATATAGCATGGTCTTTCGCTACCACACTTTATTCAGAATATTGACTACACAATATTATGCTTGGCTGGCTCCCAACTTCTTTTTTTTCCTGGACCATGAGTGGTCCACTAGTTAAACATCATATTCATAGGAACACCAAGGTCCATGAGATGCCCGGTGTCATGAAATCAATTTTATTGGCCAAATACTTTCCCCTCCTACCATTCAAGGGTATGTGTAAAGGCCTACAGAGAGTACAGAAACTTCAAAGAATATAACAAAAATTTCTAGTCAGCGCTTAAATTCGCCGGGACAACTTATCATTCTCGCCTAGCAAGACCTGACTGGGGGCATTTTCCACAAAAAATACACATGGTTAATACGTGCATTTTCAAAATAAAAAAGATAGTTGACCCACATATGGGTCCTGTCAAAAAAAAAATGCGTTGATGCCACTGACCAGCTTGATGTGTACGGCTGAAAGAATGGAACACAAATAAAGTTTCTCTCTTGCAGTTATCCTTATTGGCAGAGAATTATGCCTCGATAAAGTTTGGCGGTCTGATTGCATGCCCCGTTAATTATCATGAAGGGCTCAGCATCCTTGCCAGTTGAAATAAATCACATCCTATACCGGTTGACTCTGCATTGGCCGTCGAGCTACCAGACAAGGAAATATTTACCGTGGATATTGAGTCCCAATGTGAACTATATTTTTGCGGAGCCTCTCGCATAGAGATGGATCCTGATAGCGAGCCAGCGCTAGATTTGTATTCCAAATGCCTCAAGGAGGAACCATACACCACTCTTTCTCCCTTCTCAAAGAAGAGTGCTCCAATAATGATGCAGAATATGAGGTACTTTTTTGCTGGCCTTCTCCTTGCACTTTCTATGGATGTGCATAACATAATAGTATATGGCGATTCTCAACTTGTTGTTCGCCAAATCAATAACATATATGAAGTACGCAAACCAGCACTGGTGCCATATCATACGGCTGCCCAGATCCTCGAAATTCGAACACATCCAATTATTGCATGTTCCACGAAGTAAGAATTCTTCGGCGGATGCATTAGCTAAACTTGCAGCAGCGTTAGTGCTCCCAGAAGGGGAGCCCACTCAAGTTAAAATTGAGGAAAGATGGCTCCTTCCTGCCGTGTTAGAGATGATTCCTCATGAATATGAAGTGCACCATGTTGTGGCTAACACTTGTGGCAATGATGACTGGGCGCAAGCCGTTCCTGGATTACCTTAATCATGGAACGCTCCCAGATGATGTAGTGGGAAGGCACAGGCTACAACATCGCCTGTCTTCCTATATGATTAAGGCATGGACTTTGTACTGATGCTCTTTTGGACAAGAACTGTTATTGCGGTGCGTGTCCAGAAGCGAAGCGGATCAAGTTTTACAAGAGGTCCATCATGGTGTGTGCGGGGTGCACCAAAGTGGACCAAAAATGTATCATAGTATCAAGTTAAGCAGTTACTATTGGCCAGGAGTCATGAAAGACTGCCTTAGGGTAGCGAGGTCATGTCACAATTGCCAAATTCATGGTATTATAGAACACCAACCACCCGTTCCACTACATCCGACCGTACCTGCATGGCCTTTTGACGCATGGGGTATAGACGTCGTTGGTCCGTTTGAGCCTCAATCCTCTAGGGGGCATAAATTCATGCTTGCAGTGATAGACTATTTCTCTAGGTGGGCTAAAGCAGTACCCCTAAGAGAAGTAAAAAGTGACAATGTTATGAACTTCCTTGAACGCAATATCATATATCGCTTTGGAGTTCCACATCGCATTACCTCCGATAATGCCAAAGCCTTTAAGTCACATAAAATGGTGAAATTTATGTCCAAGTATAAAATTCAGTGGAATTACTCCACTGGATACTATCCTCAAGCCAATGGGTTGATTGAAGCTTTCAATAAGACCCTTGGACAAATACTGAAGAAAACGGTCCACAAGCATCATCGTGATTGGCATGATCACCTCTACGAGGCCTTGTGGGCATACCGTGTCACTATTCGAACGCCTACCCAAGCGACGCCATACTCACTGGTGTTCGGGACTGAGGCGGTTATCCCTCTTGAAGTAGAGCTACCCTCTCTAAGAGTGGCTATCCATGATGAAATTACCCAAGACGAGCAAATCCGGCTACGATACCAAGAGTTGGATTCCTTGGAAGAAGATCGTCTTAATGAGCTCCAAAATCTTGAACTGCATCGACAAAACATGGTTCGAGCATATGACAAACTTGTCAAGCCCCGGGTTTTCGGAAAGGAGAACTGGTTCTTGTACTTAGGCGCCCCATTGTGGTAACAGGCAAAGCCAAAGGCAAACTTGGGCCTAAATGGGAAGGGTCATTTGTTATTAAACAAGTGTACGATGGCGGTGCTTATCAATTAATCAATCAAGAAGGAGAACGTCCAATGCCACCCATTAATGGGAGGTTTCTAAAGAAATACTATGCGTGACCATCTCCGCAAGTTTATTTTTCTCTTTCCTCTTGATTTTTGTTTTTTTTTCATAAGAAAACCTTTTGAAAAAAATGGACTCGCGTCCTACACTAAATGGCTTTCCCTAAGACACACCATGCTAGTGATTGAAGACTTGGTCGCTGTTGGGATAGTCTGAAGGTGACAGATGTGTCATGAATTAAGTGGAGCGGCACCTATACCCACTACACACGACACATGCCAAAGTGTATGCTTTCAAAAGGAGTGGTGAAGATTACTTGGGCTACTTCTGTGCACTGAGGTCCCATACTCTTCATGTTTCTTGCCATGTTTCAGGCTCTCGGAGGCACGACGCCCTGGGGTAAACCGTAGGAAAAAGATCAAGAAATGCATACTTGACATCCCCGGGGTGTTTCTTCCACCACAGCCAAAATGCCTATGAGGGTCTATGTAGTCCACAGAGGTGTGCGTCTGCTCTTCAAGTTCTGAAGATGGGTCCCCTAGCAATTGCCGAAAAAGTTGCTTCAAGAAGTCCAATCAAATCCTCTCAAACAAATGAGGAAACTACATCAAAAGTTCAGGAAGTCCAAAAAAAAAATCCCCCCAAAAAAATGAAAGAAAGAGAGAAGGAAAACAAGTCAATCAAAAAAGCAAGTCTCCATCAAGAAGTCATGATCCGTAGGGGACTCATTGGAAAGAAGGAGGGGAGTAGCTGTGCACCACCCCTCATCATGGCCATGGAAAATAGCCAAGCCATTTATCCCATAACCATTTACACAAGTCATCCTCTCCTACGTCTCTGCGTTCTTGAGACATGTGCAAGGAGCATGATAAAGTTGTGGGGCTACTCAGTCACACGAAGTGTAGAGTAAGAATTCCCATCATTCTGAAAGCATCATGGAAGCATGTGGTCTTTCACATACACTCACGAAAACTATTATCAAGTTGCAACTGTCATGGTCATTCGACGGTTCCTGATTATTAGCCCTTCGGTTACCATTTCTAAGGTCACGTTCATAGCTGGTGTTACAAGGGAAAGCCAACATCACAAACAAGATAAAACAAAACTTATTTTCTTTTTCTACTTGGTTTTGTTTTGCCGTGTTTCTTGTTTTTGCTCATATTCTTAGGGAAATTGCTCTTTTCCTTGATATTTGTGGTGCGGATGTTATGTGTCACTTTGACATGAAAGCAACGCCGTCTGTCATGCCTAATGTTGCTGCTAGTTGTACACCGACTCAATTCCTACATGAATCTATGCATCGTGACTGGGGGCAGCATCCCTCAGGCGATTATACCACCGACGCTGGGGGTGTCATCCCTCTGGTGATCATATCAGTGACACTGGGGGTGTCATCCCTCTGTGATCATATCAGTGACGTTGGGGGGATTATCCATCTGGCGATCATACCACTGTCACTGGGGCATTATCCCTATGTGATCATATCAGCGACACTGGGGGACCATCCATCTAGTGATCATACCACAACACACTGGGGGCACTACCATATCCTAGTTCATCTACATCGTCGACGACATTCCGACGCTTCAAATTATGGGAGCAGGAAGGCACACCAGTGCGGTCCGTGTCAACCTGTGAAACCCTTCAAGTCTGATGGCCGGCATCATTCATTTTTGTGATCGCATCAAGCTCAAAAAAATTGGGAGCAGGAAGGCACACCAGTGCGGTCGATGTCAACCTGTGAAACCCTTCAAGTCTGATGGCTGGCACCACACATCGTTTTATGGTCGCATCCAACTTGATAAACTATTTCTACGTACATGCCAGTTTCATAATAAATCAAAGACTGGCACCTTCGACTGGCACCATGTTGAACTTGGTCGCGAGGAATATGAATCATAGCGAGATGTATCTTTTAGCATACATGGCATGAGTATTTCGCCTTACTCCAATGTAATTGTCACCCTTAGGGGTGTTGATCAATAAATATAATAGCATGGATATGCGCTATTGAAAGCAATTATATGCTTCAAATATTTCCATTGACATATATGGTATGAGGTTTTCGCCATAGATTGTTATAATCTCCACCTAAATTCACATTGTGGCACGAACTTACGCTACGATTTAGCACTTGGTCAGGCCAAGGCTCTATCTGGTCTGATAACTAAATCTCTCGGTGAATTTCATAGGTTGCTATACATTGGCCATATTTTTGTTGACACCATACTTGCGCACATGGTTCTGCAATATTTTTATACGTGCACACTGCTGCAAAGCTCCTTAAAAGGGTCTTATGCCCTAGCCCAGAATATTTTCCCCCGAGTATAGTCCGTTTGCTTTCCTTCACGCACTACACTCGGCGGGGGGGATTTGTTTGATGGATTTTTGTACCAGAAAATTCATAATATGAATACATTTTTAGCCTATGACGTGTGGGTCCCACGAGAGGCAAAATATTCATGAAAGAGTATATATATGATATTAGACTCATTTTTAAAGAGTTCATCATCTACATTATTATGGTACAAACGGATTACAATTACGACGAACGGTTCAAATAATGTGCTATTGCAAAGATGGAAAATGGTTATAAGCTAGCTAGTTTCTCATGTTGAACACCACATCGATCGATCAGTTGCATGCATGCAATTCATATAATATTTAATTCAATGGCAAAAGCAATTTGACATCTTCTGTGCATGTTGTTTTCCATGCATGGCCACGGTACGCAGGTCATTAATTTGGCTGGGTGTTGATTATACATGGCCAGTACGCAGTTCCGTTGATTGTTGAGTTGCTGGATTCATATGGCTTGGAGTCTGCACGTCTCGGCGGGTCTTCGCGATGTATACGCTGGTAGTTATACAGCTTACCCCAGGGATTGCGTCACGAAGGTCCACGTAAAGATAAGGAAACACGTTTGAACGCCCACGCGTTTCTTGGGCGAAACGAAGAGATCGGCAACCCTGACATCCGGCTATATAAAGGCTGCAATCCCTTGGCAGAAGGGAGGGGGGAGATACGCCCGTACAGCCGGGAGGCTGCGGTGCTCCTAGCAGAATAATACGCGCGTCGCTTAGATGCAGGGAGAGCACCTTGTTTCCAAGTATACGTGCAAACCACCTACCAACACTAGATCAAGGAGTGCCGCGTTGCGCTGTGCCGGACGTCGCTGCCGCCCTGGATTCCTGGTGGTAAGTTATATATACTAGATCGGATTGTTGTATCAATCTTGGTTTAGTAGAAAGAGTGAAAATCAATCTATGCATAACTACTCTTCTAGTGATCCGAGATGGGTGCTAGAGGGTCAGCTATACATACACAACCATGACACGACTGCTTCATCAAAGTCGGTCGTGTGGATCAGTGTTAACACCATGGTTCGACTGCTCCATCAATGTCGATCATGTGGGCCCTATGCTACTGTTTACAACCATGGCTCGACCGCCTCATCAAAGTCGGCCATGCGAAGTTTACAAGATCATCAACCATGGCTCGACCGCACCACCAACGTCGGCCATGTGGAATTAAAATCATCAACCATGCTAGCTGTTCTAGATCATCCACATGGGATGCTAGATTCAGTTTTATACCTGTAATGCCATCGCTCGACTATTTCATCTATGTCGGCGATATACAATCTTGTTCTTAGTTAAGGAGCAAGGTTGCTAAAACGAGTAAAGACATGCTACATCAATTGTCTAGCTCGGATCTACGGCCCAATCTCTGTGAGGCAATGGTCAAATTATCATACCCATCTTATGTCTAGTGCCGACGAGGCTAGGCTATACCACGGCCAAGTGACGACGAGCGTCGATCACTATGCCATCAACACGTCTTAGTTTTGATGAGATTGTCACACCGTTGCTGGGCACCGACGAGGCAAAAGCAACATATTTTGGTGAAGTCAGGGCCATATGACTAGGCACCGACGAGGCGAAAGTCACCCTCTTCATCAAATAAATCTCACTCTCAACTAAGCACGTCGCGATAGCATACGTGACCGTGTTTCGCCGTAACAAAGGCACCCCCTTCTCATAATGATTATTTCAACGACGACGACCATGACGCAGCTTAATCGGAGGTATTCCGTAGGCTTGATCCTGCGGATGTAATTAACCGGTGGCTTTGCAAAAGCGCCGGGAATCAGCGGACTACACGCAATCTCTTCATCAGATCTCCTTAAACATTTTCGCGGAAGACAAAATAGGCAAACTCCTACGGGAGCATGTAACATGTACTTTGTATTCAATACAATGAGCAATAAAATACAGAGTTCCCGTATACCTGTGTGCGTTTGTCATCTATATATTTTGTTGTTACTTTTTCCGTCGAAACACTTGTAGTGACCAACTAATGGAGAATGGGTCGTCGTCCTTTATAAGTTTGCGATCACCATCATGCGAGGTTCACCATAACGGACAGCTGCGGTTGGCATCCTCCAGCAACATTGTTTTCCTCTTGGTAGCGAATGTACAATCTTGGGCGAAGCTATTGGTGCTTCTCACTGGGCATACATGAAGTTTGAAGTAGTCTCCAGTAAGTAGAATAATTACCAGTGACTAACTGGTGAGGGTGAGCCCTCACTTGCCAAGTGTGTCTGTCTACAAGAAACTGGCAATGGATCCGTAAATAAGAACACAAAAATGCCAGCTGATCTATCAGCCGACCTGTTCTTGTTGCTCTGGAACTAAAACCCCAACAAGAAGAAGGCCGGAGCTTATATTTAGTTAATTAATCACTACTGGAGCCACAAAATAACCGTCACTTCTTTGTTTCCACGCTCTCGTCTCTCACTATAAATTCTACGGACTGTTTGGACGATCGATATCAATAGGTATATACCTACTGCATGCACCATCGTCGCCGATAGCTAGCTAAATCGACCACGGTTGTTCATCTACGATCGTCGGCAATGGTGTCTCCGCCGCACGCGCTGGTGATCCCGTACCCGGCGCAGGGCCACGTGATCCCGCTGCTGGAGGTGGCGCACGCGCTGGCCGACAGGGGTTTCACCGTCACCTTCGTAAACACTGAGTTCAACCACGCCCGCGTCGTCGCGGCCGGCGCCGGGCTGGAGGACGGCGGCCGGATCCGGTTCGTGGCGGTGCCGGACGGCATGGCCCCCGGGGAGGACCGGAACCAGCTGGTGAGGCTCACCATGCTCATGGAGGAGTTCATGGCTCCGCGGGTGGAAGAGCTCGTCCTCGCCAGCGGCGAGGGCGGTGGCGCGGGAGGGAAGATCACGTGCATGGTGACCGACTACAATGTTGGGTCGTGGGCGCTGCAAGTTGCGCGCAGGACCGGGATCCGGTCGGCGGCCGTGTGGCCGGCGTCGACCGCCGTCATGGCGACGCTGCTGAGCTTTAACAAGCTCATCGAGGATAAGATCATTGATCCGGAAGACGGTAAGTGGACGCTAGCTAACTGAATTCTCTTTAGCCCAACTGCCCAAGGAGTATCACACCTATACATGGACTTAAGCGGAAAAAAACAGAAACACAAGTGCACAACTTAATACAACTTCAACTGAAGTACTTTGCACATTTCAAAATTGGATAAGACTTGAGAAAATTGTAGTCGACTATGACAGATAAATTCGGTGCACGAAATAAAGTAGTACTCCGTATACGGGTCGTCATGGCATTGGTGTGTACATTGACTTCATCTCAAGGATCAACCGGGTATCATGCCCCTAGTGGTGAACCAAAATTTGAAACCAATCTAAAATATTAAGCTGAGGCGTCTGAGAGAACTCCAAATTTGATATGTGGTAGTGAAACTGGAGACTGTAGAGAGGGTCACAATGGTAATGTTTGAAAGTGAGGGTATGTGCCGGTGTGGAGTTGTATACCGAGAGGACTTGACCTAGGGTGTTAGGAGGGTGTGTCCCAAGCCTAGTCAGTTATGCCTTTGACATGATCTTTGAAAGGATTATCTTGCAACTATTACCTCTCTTTGCTAATTCTAACTAAATCTAGTTGACTTCGGAACCGTTGGATTGCATCATGATTCATGCTATCTTGTGAGTTGCATATGGATTTCAACTAAGATTTTTCGAGCAACATATGTGTTGCAACTTTCTCTAGTTGCACATGGGTTACGATTAAAATTTCTCCAGCTACACATGGACTGCAATTGAGAAAAAAAAATCTTGACCAACGAATTTGCTTCATATTCGTGTGGGGAATTTTTACGGTACCCTGTACTCCAAAACTGTGGGGTGGAGTACCAGACCCATCTAACTGTTCGTGACTGAGGACTAGCGTTAAAATTATCTTTCTGAGAGTGCCAAAAGTGCAATTAAACCGATTTGCGCTTTAACCCTACTTCCTGATTACCGATAGAAGCCACGAGCATCCCGATTGAGATTGATTTGCGGCGCCTCACTCATCTCCGCTCGATTCCGCGCCGCTGCATCCCGTGATCTAGCATCCCACTGCGTCACCGCGCTTCTTCCCTTGTTGACCGCTCGGCGCCGCCGCCTCGCGGCGTCGTGGTTGAAGGTCCCTTCTTCCCCTACGCGCGCACCCGCCCAGATCAATCGTCTCCGCTGATTGCCGTCGCTTTGGCGCAGCCCGCTTCTTTGTTGGCAGCGACGCGCGGCTGCCTCCGGCATCCTGGTCAAACGACGTGGTGTCTCCGATCCGTTTGGCTGTGAGCTGGTTAGTACTCGCGTACTAGACTACTAGCAGTAGTGGCCATGCAGGCATGCAGTACAGTTTCGTTGCCCAGATTTTAGTTGACGATCCTGGTATTCTAGTTAACTGATGATAGCAAGTTCTAGTTATTATTGATCCCTGTAGTTCTCTGACTGTTGTCATCTAGAGATTTCCTGAAATTTAACCATGCATAATCGTTAGTAGTACCAACAGTATAATTGTAACATGCTTCGTACTGAATGGTGGCCACTGAATAATCTTCAGTATCTTTGGCTGATACCTTTTGCTAGTACATGCTATTTCCAAATTCTGAAACTTTATATCTGCATGCTGAAAAAGACAAACTGATGCTAGAAAAATTATATGAGGTTTCTCATTCGATTTGGAGCCAATAGGGACAGTTGATGTTTCATGATGTTTTAATTAATTAGTTCAGTTATAATTTGGGCAGATATGGCATACAGATGTATCTAAGATTGATGGTTTTGATAATGGCAGATTTGGATGATGGATGGTACCGACGATGAAACTGAGCAAACGAGGGAGCCACGGGCGCTGACTCGTTGTGGATGTAAAGCTATGCTTGAGATCCATCATATTGCTGGTACGGATCCAGAGAACGGAGCCATTTCATGAGACACTCAGGTAGTCCAATGGGCGAAAGAGGAGATCCAGGCGCTGCAGCGAATATGGCAGTCTAAACCATGACATTTGCAAATGTCGTGATCTGGGGATTGTACAAGTATTTCATTTTGTTTTTCTTCTGCTGGAACCTTAGGCCACATTTCTGAACTGGTCTGTGTTAATTTTTGTATTATAGGAGAGGTTGATAAGCATGTGTGTTTTCATCAAGTCAAGTTTATGGAGAAAGATTATCTACAAACTGCCTGTGTGTTTCAGTTCTAAAAGCTTGGACCTTCAGCCTGCATATTTACATTCAGTCAAGCTAATGGACAAAGATAATAGATACCAGTCATTCATTGTGTTGGTAGCGAGACATGTTTCAGTTTGAAATAGTTGAACCTTCAGTCCGTGTGTACCAGCAAATAAGTATTGTGTGATAGAAATTCTGTAAACTTGATATTTGTTGTATGTCTGCATTCAGTGGCCTTGGTGCATGTACTCATTCAGCTAGATTTTAATGTCCGCTAAATTTGGTGCATGCATTCCTTTTGGTTTCAGCATTATGGACAATGGCATTGACAGGACGAGGGTGCACCCTTGCCGATCTCATGATTTTGTTTTCTTAAATTACTACCTTCGGCCGCCACAACAAAGCACAAAGCATTCTCTTTATCTACCGATCGTCCTAGATGACGAATTCGGCAGAGCCGAACTAAAGTACTTTTGATTACAGCAATCATGAACACATAACAGGTTAGCTGTTAGAGATTAAAGTATTGGCAGAAATTCATGACATGCCCTATAAAACCATAGTAATACCGACATCCAAGTTTCAGGGTTTGTTATTTATGCTTTTAGTATCGCAAAAAGAATCCTACCTCATGTAAAATCAATAGGATAACAGCAAATTCTAAATCCCGAACATCAATTCTAAAACTGAAACTGGCACCTACGAAAGCAAAACAGAGACAGGCTCAAACATCAATTATAAGTTCATCCATAGCTAAGCAATACATCGAATGGAAAAAAAGAAGAGGGATTGGGATGATCCTCAAATAGTCACATTCTGAACTTGTCAATGCTCATCTCGGTTCAGCTTGAAGTGGTGCTGCAACGTGCCGTCGAGGAAGCCGGCCACCTAGATGCCACGGCCGCTGCTCCCTTTCCCCCACCTCGCCGGCGATGTGAGCCAACCATCACTCCCGCCCACCCGTCACAGCAAATCCATCGAGGTAGCTGAAGACTTGGACGCCATGGCTGCTCCTACCTTTGCACCAGCTCGCCGCTGTAGGGAGCCGAGGGCCGGACGCCACGGCCACGCCCCGCCTCGCTGACCTCCTCGGCCGGCTAATCTCCTATCGTTGCCCCTCCACGCCGCTGCAGGGGGCCGCCGGCGGAACTCCCGGGCGGCGCCTCGCCCACCTCCCCGGCGGCTAATCTTGCGCCCATCCGCGGGGGCCTCGATGTCACGCTGGAGCAGTGCCTCGTCTGGGAGCCGACGGCGGAACTGCAGTCGGCGCCTCGCCCACCTCCCCGGCCTGGATGCCACGCCCGGGCGGCGCCTCGTTGCCCTACCAGGTCGCCTCCACCTGCGCGCATCCGTCGGGGGATGCACCCCGGTCGGCTCCACCTCCATCGCCACCAACGCCGCCAGAACGTAGGGTTCGTCCAGGAAATCAGATACTTGAGACGAACTGGGTACAAAACGCAAAAACATCCTCACCCAAAGAAAGTACATGTTAACACCCCTACCCGGGGGAAACAACTAGGAGAAATTATTTTTTGACCCTCCGGTGGAGGTACTCCGCGAGTTTTGGATCAAATTTTTGCTGGTACTCTGTGCCCCGGTCCTGGAGTACGGGCGCTCGTTAGCCATCCGATGGACTAAAATAGATGGCCCTTGTTCACTTGGGGGTACTGTAAAAGTCCTCAACATATAAGTTGTACATGAGTCACAACTACTCACTTTGTCCCAATTAAGTAGCACACACATTTTCAAGATTTAAGTTTGGTCATTGATTTGATCAGCCAAACATAAATTATATGTTATGTATGTTATAGCATAGTATTTGAAAAAAAATTAATGGTATAAATTTTATAATAATAAAAATGTTTAATTGATCAAATTGGTGGTTAAAATGTAGACACGATAGAGTGAGTAAATTGTAACTAAGATTTTGATGATATCACCTGGCTGAAACATTGAAAGAGGGGATATACTAACAATAATACTAGACTTACGGACTAGTTATGCTACGGAAACTTTACGGACACACGTGTTGCGGGTTGATTGGCTATGTTTCCCTGCCCTTGCTGAAAAATAGGATCGCGCTCTGATTTCTAGCCTGCTGCTGTGAGTCCGTAAGTGAATTTTGTAAAAGTAGTCCGTACGTGTAGCATTGCTCATATACTAATCCCGATACTAATTAATCAGTCCGGCTTTGCAGGGTCTGCACTGGGTGACAAACCTTTTCAGCTAAGCCCTGACATGCCCCTCATGCATAGTGCCCACCTCTCATGGAACCGCATAGGTGACCACGACCGCGCAGGCGGCCCTCTTCCGGTACCTTGTCGAGGGCGTCCGTGCAATCGAGCAGATGCGACTTCGTCATCTCGCAACTCCTTCAAAGATGCGAACCGGCGGCATTCTCACTCTTCCCCAATGTACTACCCGTCGGCCCGCTCCTCACCGGCGAGCGCAGCGGCAAGGCCGTCGGCCACTTCGGAAGCCCGAGGATGAGGAGTGCATGTCCCGGCTTGACACGCAACCGGCGAGATCCGTCGTGTACGTCGCATTTGGCAGCCTTCACAATGTTCAACCGGCGCCAATTCGAGGAGCTCGCCTCGGGGCTCGAGCTCTCCGGCCAGGCATTCTTGTGGGTGGTGCGCCCCGACATTCTCCAAGGCGGCGCTGAGCACGACTACCCGGAGGGCTTCCTAGACCGCGTGTGTGGTGCCGGTGGCCGAGGCAAGCTGGTTACATGGTCGCCCCAGCAACGCGTGCTAGCGCACCCATCGGTGGCATGCTTCGTGTCGCACTGCGGGTGGAACTCCACCATGGAGGGCGTCCGGAATGGCGTGCCATTCCTTGCCTGGCCCTACTTTGCCGACCAGTTTGTGAACCAGCTCTACATCTCTGATATCTGGAAGGTCGGCTTCAAGGCCGTCGCCGACGAGTCCGGGGTAATAACGAAGGAGCACATAGCCGGTAGGGTGGAAGAGCTGATGGGGAATGCCGACATGAGGGAGAGGGTGGAGGCCATGAAGAAGGCAGCGCACGAGAGCATTCAAGAAGGGGGATCTTCACATGGAAACTTTGATACTTTTGCAGAGGGAATGAAGAAAGCATGATGATCTGCTGCTATATGTAAGCTTGAGTGTATCAGTACGTTTGTTGCAAATTAGCACACGCTTAAGATAAGGTCAAAATTGCAGAGAAATAAAGTATAATTACATCACTTGAGCACTAACTCAGGGATAATAAAACATTCACGTCGCCAATAATTGGCTCAAGGGTCACCAGAGAGAGTGACAAAGAAGTTGTCTATAGTCCCAAGAATCACTCTTAAGTCTTAACTACAATAGCAACATCTGTTAAAGAGAGGTCTAGTGTACCTTGTATAGCTATGCACCCACTAGTACACCGAACATGCACTTAGAACGAGCTATCCTACATAGTCCAAATCCATCTTGTATTTGATAGCGGTGATGCCACCTTGTGCTCCACCGCATAGTCTAACCAAGTCATCCTGAGGGATATAAAGTTGAGAAACTATGTACTTAGGTTCTACGATGCAAAAGTGAGATAATTTGATGTTACACTACCATTATCATAAGTTATGAATACAATAAAGAAAGTAAGCAGATACTATATAGCTATAGGGTCACTTGAAAAAATAATATACACGTACCTCGTCAAACAGGTAAAAAATGACACCACGATGAATGACTTAATTGGAGGGATGATTTGCAGGAGGTGTTCATTCTCAACATCGGTAAGGTAGCATCCCAGAGAGATAACTGGAGATAACTGGTATTCCTCATCTTCGTCCTCTTCCTCTCCGTAGCCATTGTTGGGGGACTTCTCCTTCCAAGGAAAAGCACACCACCATGTCCGGTGAGATTGTTCCAGGCAATGAAATCATGATCGGCTGAGGGCTGATAGCTGAAGAGGTTTTTCCTAAACTTGGTGGAAACTAGCTCAGGGTGCCGTCTCTAACTTTTGAGTTATTTTGTACTAGTAACCTGTCATGTATTCGTACGCGTATGTAAACGTATGTAATCTACTGATCTATATATAAAGGAGACATGTGGAGGTTGTGCCCAACGCAACCTTAAAATCAAACTTGGTATTAGAGCAGTATCATCCACCGCCGCCACATCCCTCCAAACCCTAACCACGCCGCGCGCTCCGCCACCCCCATGGTGAACTCCCACTCCTCTGGCTGTAGCTTTCAGGCTCAGCTGCCATAGTCTCTCTATCAGCCGCTACCACCGCCACCATGGTGTTGGAGATAGTGCCCTTGAGGCGAATAATAAAGAAGTATTTATTTTATATCTCAATAGTTTATAATTGTTTTGTGCCATGATATAATTGTATTAATCAGAAACATTAATACACGTGTGGTATTGCAAACAAACCATGGTCCCTAGTAAGCATATGTGTGTGAACTAGCTCATTTTGGTCATTCGGCCGTCGAGGTGTCCCGGTCATGGACATATACGTCATTTGACAATGGTATCATATCATTAAGTGAATGATATGATGGACTTTCCCAATATATAAATATTGTAACGCGATCAAGTCACCAAGTAGAAAGTTACGATGTTTACGGAAGCGTAGTGACCTAATTATTAGACCGTGAGATCATATCTAATCACTATCACCGAAGGCTACTTTGATTGCATCAACCGTCACATCATAATGGGTGATCATAAAGGTGTAATTGGGTATTTCGACGTACATGTACAACAGAGGCTGCTTTGACTGCATTAACTGTACAAGCGAGCCCGAAAGCAACTGTCACCGAAGGCAACTGCAAGTGGGTCAACGACCTCAAGAACGACCCGGAGGCAGGATACAAGCGAGCCCGAAAGCACCGCCCACGCGGCAAAGGAGGCAAGGGCAAGAACAAGGACAAGGAGGAGGACAGTTCCGAGGCGATGGACGAGGATGATAACTCGCCGGATCCCAAAGCCGGATCCGCAGGAAAATCCAACCCCTTCGAGAAAAAGAGCGTGGGGGCTTACCACACCTTCCTCGGAACCCCCACGAGTCCGTGCTACAAAATCAGCTACCCGGTTCCTGAACGCCACAGTTCCGGCTGTGCCGCAGTATGTCAGGTGGTCGGAAGTCCCGTGCACATTTGACAGGGGAGATCATCCCGCCTCTGTGCCAAAAGAATACTACGCCTTGGTTGTGAGTCCCCGCATAGACGGGTATGACTTCTCCAAGTGCCTCATGGATGGCGGAGCCAGCTTGAACATCATGTACCCGGAGACTCGGAGCGGATGAACCTCACCAAGGAACAGCTCAAACACAGCACCACTGAGTTTCACGCGCGTGGTTCCGGGTAAGAAGGCGAACTCCCTCGGCAGCATCACACTTCCCGTGGCTTTCGGCGATGTTCATAATTTCCGCGAAGAAAAGATCACGTTTGAAGTTGTGCCCTTCAAGAGCTCCTACCACGTCATCTTCGGCAGGCCCACCTACCACAAGTTCCACGCAAGAGCATGCTATATCTACAACAAGCTCAAGATGCCGGGTCCCAATGGTATGATCACCATAACCGGAGACTACAAAAAGGCTCACGAGTGCGAGTTGGGCGAAGCCGCCTTCGCAGAGTCTGTCATATCCGGAGAAGAGCTGAAAGGCTACAGGGCCACGGTGGATCCGACTGAGATGCGAGACCACCAAGAAGCGGATCTCCGAGCAGTAAAACCTCTTTCAAGCCCGCGATAGAAACCAAGAAGCACGACCTCATTCCGGGTGACTCTTCCAAGCAGGTTTCAGTCGGGGCCAACATGGACCCCAAATAGGAAAGCGCGCTCGTCGAGTTCCTCCGCGCCAACATGGATATCTTCGCATGGCAACCTTCTGACATGTCCGGAGTACCTAGGGAACTCGCCGAGCACTACCTCAACATAAATCCGGGGCTAAACCAGTGAAGCAAGCTATGCGACGCTTTGGAGATAAGAAGCGCCGCGCCATAGGAATGGAACTAGCAAAGTTACTAGAAGCAGGTTTTGTAATAGAAGTTATCCACACCGATTGGGTCGCGAATCCCGTCCTAGTACCCAAAAAGAACACTGAAATACTAAGAATGTGCATCGATTACTCTGGCTTGAACAAACATTGCCCGAAGGATCCGTTTCCCTGCCGCGCATTGACCAAGTCATTGATTCGACGGCGGGCGGAACTTCGTGTTTTCTTGATGCGTATTCCGGGTACCATCAGATCCGGATGAAGGAATCCGACCAAAAGGCGACTTCATTCATTACCCCGTTTGGTACTTACTGCTATGTTACTATGCCCTTTGGTTTGAAAAATGCAGGTGCTACTTACCAACGTACGATGCAGCGGTGCCTGAAGGACCAAATAGGCCGGAACGTGCACGCTTACGTCGACGACATCGCGGTCATGACCCGGAAAGGATCCGACTTGATCGGCGACCTCACGTAAACCTTCGACAACCTCCGCAGGTACAAGATGATGTTGAATCCGCTGAAGTGCGTCTTTGGCGTACCAGCCGGAAAACTCCTTGGCTTCATAGTCTCTAACGAGAGGCATTGAGGTGAACCCGGAAAAGATCAAGGCAATCCCGTGCATCAAACGACCAACTTGTCTCAAAGATGTGCAACGACTAACCGGTTGCGTCGCGGCAATCAGCAGGTTTGTTAGCCGTCTTGGCGAGAAGGCGCTACCTCTGTACAAGCCGTGCTGAAGAAAACGGACAAATTTGTGCCGGGACGACGCAGCCGACGCAGCTCTTCGTGGATTGAAGGAAATACTTACCTCCCCACCTATCTTGGCAGCCCCAGCAGAGTCGAGCCAATGCTCCTTTATCCGGCGGCTACCAACAAGGTCGTCGACCTCGTCATCGTGGTGGAACGAAAGGAAGAAGGTCATGAATATGACGTCCAAAGACCTTGTCTACTACATAAGCGAGGTGCTGACGGAGTCAAAGCAAAGATACCCTCACTTTCGAAGCTAGCTTATGGAGTATTCCTAGGCAGCCGGAAGCTGAGACACTACTTCCAAGAGCACCCGAGTAATGAGTTGTGAGCAAAGCTCCGCCGTCAACAATTCTCAACAACGCTGACGCAACAGGACGAACAGCTAAGTGGGGCATCGAATTATCCGCCTTCGACATCGCTTACAAGCCAAGGACTGCGGTCAAATCCCAAGTCTTGGCAGATTTCGTTGCAGATTGGACGAAGCTCCGGATGCAAGTCCGGGAGCCGGAACCGAAACATGGGTCATGCACTTCGACGGATCCAAGCAGCATCAAGGCTCGGGAGCCGGAGTCACCCCGAAGTCCCCTACGGGAGAAGAACTGCAAGTATGTTCCGCAGATCCACTTCGAAGCTACAAATAACATGGCGGAATACGAGGCTCTACTACACGGACTGCGCATCGCTAAGGAACTAGGGATCAAGCACATCATTTGCTTGCGGAGATTCCGACCCGGTGGCACAGACAAGTAGCCGGAACCCGGAACGCCGGAAATTCCGTCATGGCGGCCTACGGAGACGAAGTTGACGAGATCGCCAAGAGCTTCCTCGGATACGAAGTCAAGTACGTCGGAAGAAACGACAATACGGCTGGCAGATATGCTATCCAAGCTCGGATCCTGCGAAAGCCAATTCCGCCCGGAATTTACCTAGAGCATCTCCGGATACCCTCTGTGAAGGGCGCTAACCCGGAAAACCCAGAAGTGGCAGTGTCTCCGGCTAAAGAGGTATTAGCTACCATTCCGGCTTGGACACAGCCTTTCCTGGACTACCTCATCGATCAGAAGTTGCCGGAGGACGAGGTCCTCGCGCGCCAGATCATCAGACGAGCACGATCCTACACAATTGTTGATGGACAGCTCTACAAACGAAGCGCAACAGGGGTATTTCTCAAATGCGTCTCAAATCAAGATGGCATTGAAATCCTCGGAGAGATCCACGCGGGGACTGCGGGCACCATGCCGCTCCCGGATCACTCGTTGCAAAAGCTTTTCGGCTAGGCTTTTATTGGCTCACAGCCTAAAGAAGACGCCGATAAGATAGTCAAGACCCGCCGAGGTTGTCGGTACTACGCTACTCAACCAAACGCTCCAGCCCAAGAGCTGAAGACCATACCTATCACCCGGCCATTTGCAGATGCGGGGGCTCGATATGGTTGGTAAGTTAAAAGATCATCTCCTGGTGGTTGCGAATACCTCCTGGTCGCTGTTGACAAGTTCAGCAAGTGGATCGAGGCCAAGCCAGTGAGAAAAGCCGACGGTGCTACGGCACTAAAATTTGTCATCAGCCTCGTAATGAGATTCGGCATCCCACACGAGCATAATCACGAGATAATGGCACAAACTTCGCTCAGGGAGAATTGAAGGATTACTCGTGAGACAATGGGGATTCGATTGGACCTTGCATCCGTGGCGCACCCACAATCCAATGGTCAAGTCGAAAGAGCTAACGGTCTAATATTATCGGGGAATCAAGCCACGTCTCGAAGAACCGCCGCGAAGAGCAGCCGGAGCTTGGGCCGACGAACCGGACGCTGTTTTGTGGAGTTTGCGAACTACCCCTAACAGGTCAACAGGGTTTACCCCTTTCTTCCTGGTATACGGATCCGAAGCCGTGATTCCCTCCGACATCATCCATGATTCACCGCGAGTTTCCGCCTATAACGATGAGACAGCTGACGAGGCCAGACAGTTATCTGTAGACCTGATCGAAGAAGCTCGGAATCTAGCCGACCAGCGTTCCGCCATCTACCAGCAGAAGCTCCGACGCTATCACAGTCGTCGAGTTCGGAAACGCTCCTTCATGGCCGGAGACCTGGTCCTCCGCCTTCGACAGGTGAAAGACCATAAGTTGCAATCTCCATGGGAAGGACCCTTTGTCGTTAGTAAAGTGCTTCATAACGGATCGTACTACCTTGTTGATTTCCGCGAGCTGAGGGATAGACCTGCTAACTGGCGCCGGAAACGCAAGCGTGAGGATCCGGATGACATCTACGATGAAACAGATCGCCCTTGGAATATCGCACAGCCTACGTCCTTTCTACACTTAGCATATTTTTCCGAGTTACAAACTCCGTAATAGTTATACATGATCAATGAAATAAAGCTTATGGTTCACTCTTTGAGTCTTTTACCTCCTTTACTTGTTCATTTTAGATCGTGTATGTTTTTTCCGACTAAAACCGCAGAGCTGGATGTTTTCCGCCTAGGCGTGTATAAAAGTTGTGATTTCTAAAATCGTCCTTCGGGACGTAAGCTTAAGTTTTCCGATTAAGTTGTTATCTGTTGCGAACTCGTGGATTCCTAGTAGCGATTTCCGGCACCTATGCCTGGGGGCTTGTTTCCGCGGTTATGGACGGATTGCCATTGGGCTTCGTCGCCGCTGGCGAGCGTCTCCGGCTAAGGTTTTCCGGCTCGTGGAAGGTCAAGCGGGCAAGCCGGAAAATAACGAGATCAGCACTTGCTTTCCGACATAAAACGAAACATGCGCATAATATTAAATGGATAGCAGGATAAGTGTTTCCGCCCCACGCATAATTGTTTCGTTCCTAGCTACTTAAGAATTTAAAGTCTTATTACAAACCCTCGCTGGGGTCAAAATGATGCAACTTGTTTCATTGTTTTAAACAGGAACTCTACTCGGAGTCCTCCTCTTCGACTCGCCGGTAGCTGGAGCCGTCGTCCATCGTCACCGCGATCCGGCTTCGAGTCGTTTCAGAGTTTCCTCCGGAATGCTCGTTGCTGGACCCGGATCCTTCCCCATAAAACTCTGGCTCGCTCGCTTCCTCCTCCGCATCGGAAAAACCTTCGGGCAGGTTGTGCTTGTTGTACCAGAACGAGTGATCCACTCGCCTGACAAACAGCTCTTCATAGCCTTCAGTTTCCGCGAGAAGGGCGCTCATGTCGGAACTCTCGGGGGCTCCGCGGGCAACTTGCGCCGAGGTTGAGTGAGGGGAAGAAAGCCTTGCGGGTGGCCAGGACCAAGGAGGCGGCTCCGCGCGCTGAAGACTTCGCCGGCTCCTTGATGAACTCCGGCACTTGTCGCATAAGATTGGTCATCGTATCGATGACCGAGGTTTTGGCCTTCTTTAGCGATAGAGCCGTGGCAATTCCGCGACGAGGCTCCAAACGAGTGCATCAATGGAGTTCCGCACTTCCTCGTAGGCTTCCGTCCTCGTCAGGTTTGAATCTTTCGTCCACTCAAAGCCAAGACTTGCTGTGGAAGAAAAAAGGTTCAGTTCCGTCAGAGAAAACATGAAAGATGGTCGGAGCAACGACGCGGACGAATGCTTACGGAAGATAAGTTTGTCAAAGGCTTCCCCCTCCGTTTCCAGGGCTTTGTTCTTGGCGAGTGTGGAGATCACGCGGCCTTGGCTTTTCTCCAGCTTGTCGATCAGCTCCGCCTTCTCGCGGGAATGCTTCTCGGAGAGTTCTCTCCTCGCTTCAGTCTCTTTGCTTGAGGATTCTTTCATAAAGTTTTGGAGGGACTCGTTCTCCGCCTCAAGCACCGTGACCTTGGCGGAAAGCTCATCAAGCGAGGAGCGCTTAGCAGATTCTTCTGAAGGCAGACCAGTTGCACATATTATGCATCATGCATTATGACTTAACACGAAAAGTAAAAAATCCGGATCTTGTACCTTTCAGGCGGGTCTCAAGCAGCTGGATAGCCTTTTGGCTGTTTTCCGCGTTACGGCGCAGCCCTCGATCTCCGTGATCTGCTCCGGCACATGGATGCGCAAATCTTCATGCAATTTCCGTGTGGTCTCGTGAAGCGACGGGAGTTAGCCGGATATTCAAAATCTTGGGGGCTAGCGAGGAGTTCGAGTTTGAGATATAAAAATTTTAAATTTCCGTCTAAAGTACATTTTGGGAAAGCATCGGATAATACATGTTATTCGGAACTATATCACCCAATGCTTGGGGGCTAGTATTACCTGCCGCACTTCCCTGTGCTTGGCGAAAAAATCCTTCAAGTTCTCCTCCAGGTCGGCGAGTTCGCGCACCTCCTCTTCCGGTTTTCCCCATACTGTGTTCAGCATGACGGAAACCTTCGCGTGACGTTCTGCAAGAGTAAGCTTTTGGAGGGACGGAGTTGGTTGGAGGTTGACGCGGGTCGCGTTGGTGACTTGAAGTAGCTTGGCCTTCTGCTCCTGCTCTTCTCCGGTTGGCCCCGCGAAAGCGGAGCTTGGCTGATCAGGCGGAGGAATGGGCGAGGAGGTTCCCTTGGCGGAGTCGCCCTGGTAAACGGGATCTTCGGGAATGTCGTCAAGGTCAATGACATCCTTCGGATCCGGCTTGCTGGCAGATGAAGCCTTCGGTGGAACTTCCACCTCAGGAGTGATAGGGACAGAAGCCGGAGATGGCTTGACCTTCTTCTTGGTGACCCTTGGGGCCTTGGGAGGTTGGCTTCCGGAACTACAGGAAAAGCATGCAAACATAAGAACAAGTGTTAAAACTGGAACTTGGATCTCAGAAAGGAGACGCTTACCCGGAAGGCTTGAAAAAGTGCTGGGATGGCGAGGCTGCCCTTTGTTGCTTGGTATTGATCAGCGCGAGGCGCTTCTTTTCCGCCTCAGCCTTCCGAGTAGCCGCGATACTGAGTGTTTCGCGGGGGCGTTTCGCTGGGGAGCTGGAAGGGGCTGGCCTTTTCCTCTTCGTAGGGCGGCTGGCTTCAGGAGCTTCCGCCTCCGATGCGGCTTCTGGATCCGGGTTACCGGTAGATGGGACTCGGAGGAGGTTTCCGAGTTCACTCTCTTCAAGCGCTTCGAGCTAGTGCAAAGATAAAAACTTAGGCAAAGTTTGAAGAAAAACAATAAATCAAGTCCAGATGCCGTACCGCGGTTCCGGATCCCTCCGTGTGGATGTCTTTGTTGCATACGTGAACATGGAGTTCACGTGGGATTTTGAGGAGTAGCCGGATCCTCTTGTCAATAGCGTCGGCGGACAGGTTATCTTTGGTGGCGCGCATTGAGTCTTCGCGCCCTGTGTACTCAAACATCAATCGGTCCCTATGTTGAAGCGGCTGGATCCGCTTGGTAAACCGAGGAGAGGGTCAAATCCTTCCTCGTGAGCCCCTCCTCCGTGAGCTTGCGGATCCGTCTTCTGCGCGGTTCAGGCTGAGGCGAGTCGGAGAGGTGAGGGCACCGTGTCCATGCCGGAGTCTCGTTGGCGGGGCTGTTCTTGAATGTTGGAAGTTTTTTGTCGCTCGCCGGGTCGGAGACGTCCTTCGGGTAGAAGAAGCCTCCGGACCCAGTACCTCGCGGATTCATGGCGATCGGTGTGGGGGTAGACGCGACCCGGGCGGAGGAGGAAAGTGATGGATCCGCAAGTTGGCAGTTCGGAAGTTTGGCGGATCTTCTCTTTCTTGACAGTGAAGAAGTACTGGAACAGAGGAAGCTCTGGAGTCACGCGGAGGTGGCCTTCGCAGAGAGCGACATGGTTGCTAATGGCGAGCACGCTGTTTGGAGATATATTGTGGGGTTGGAGTCCATATGTCTTCAGAATTTCTCGGAAGAAGTCTGAAGGCGGAAACGAGAATCCGCGCTCCACTAATGCTTTTGTCAGCACCATCTCGTCATCCTTAGGAGCCGGAGTTGGTTCTAGTGGAACTGACCTCCAGCTTCCGGGTTGCAGGAAACCCTCCGCCTCGAGGTTCTTCAGTTCCGTTTCGGTGGTGGTACAGGGCCACCATTTTCCCTTAGCTTCAGAATCGCGCTTCCGAGCTTTGGATTTCTTGGCAGCCTCTTCCGCCTGCTGCTCCGTCTGGCCCGCCTCGGAGGTTTTTTCCGGGTGAGCGGAGGTTCCCTCAGTCTCCTTGCCGGAATCCTTTGAAGGATCCAGCCTGATGGGAACGAAAGGAGGAGGGGCGGAGGAGATAGGCGTCGCCATAATCGGTTCCGAGGTCGGAGGCGGAGTTGTTGAAGACATCTGGAGAAAAAGGTTGGCGGGAACTTTCCTTAGACGGATCCCACTTCATCTTCCCCAAGTTCATCCCTACCAACTACGGTGCGAAAGTTGAGTTCGAGGTTTACCGTAATGGCGTGCGGTGGCCGGAGTTGCGGTAGCTCGTCGGAGTTATGAACACGAAGAACACTGCGGTGGCGGGAGTGCTCCGGTGATGCTCCGGTGGTTCTCCGGCAGGTTCCGACACGGCGGCGGAGAAGTTCTCGGGCGGCGCTCGGCAGAGAGGAGAGGAGGGGGTGAATGAGGGGTAAAGGGGTCGACGGCTGGTATTTATAGGCTGTGGGAATGAGATTCGTGTTCCGCATCCTGTGGTCGGAACGCAAGCGTCGCGCCGTTGGATGTGTGACACGTGTCCCAAACCCTAGCAGTAAAAATGGCTGGAGATAAGTTACCGCGCGAGTCGCGCAAAAATGGCGCCAGAATTGGCGGAACCGTTTGAGTCTTTTTAAGATTCCGGGTAAATGCGTGAAGATAAGTTGTCTCTCATTCGTGCAGGGAGTAACCCGGAGATGTTTCTTTTTAACGTCGATGGATGAAGTCCCGCGGGGTGGGAGCATTTTCCAGCTATAAGTTGGAAAGAAGAAGAAAATGCAAAGTTGGAGCTCTTCAAGTTTCTCCGCGTTACCGTCGGTTGCCGGAGATTCTAATGAACTAGCAAGGCGGAAACTGCAGGCGAAACTCGGAGAACTCTGGGGGCTACTGTTGTGGGTATACTTCATAGGTGTACCATCGACAGTGCTTAGATCCGGCAAGCCCGGGTGGCCCACAGACGGTGATGAGGCATGTGGCCCATCGGGCGGCCCAGTTGCTGTTGATCATGACGGAAGAAGTCCAGCCCAGGATCAGCGGGCCGGATCCGTACCAACATAGGAGTAACCCGGATCCATGGAGGCCCATGAGGAACCCGGATCCAGTACGACGTATATGGAAGGCGGATCCGTGACGTGCACGGCAAGATATTGTACCGTAGTTAAGCTGTCTGTAATCCGGCTAGGACTCTCCATGTAAACCCTAGATCCGTGCGCCTTTATAAGCCGGATCCCGGGAGCCCTAGAGGCACAACCGCAACTCATTGTAACAACGCGAAAGCGCCCAGATAATTCCAGACAAGCGGCGGTAGGCCACTGTCATCGTGCAGGTGTTCCGAAGCTGGGTAACTCGCGTACCACCGTCCCGTGTGCACTCCGCCCTATGGCCCCTACTTCTTCTCCCCCTCGTGAGGATCCCTCCTCCGAGGTACCGTCGATTAGGCAACGACATGTACAAATATGATGGCACATGAAAAATTATTTCCACAAAATATAGTACTGGCACCGTGCTCCTACTATTAGCATACTAAGCCGGAACGGGCTAGTAGCAGATCCACATACTAGTAGCGTACATCCCATACACGCTACCAGTAGAAGCCGTGTTGGTGGCGCGCTCCAGGGTACGCCATCAGTAATGATTACTTGTAGCGTACGTGGAGGGTACCCCACCAGTAACCACGTACCAATGGTGTGATACAGGTGGCTCGTCGGGGTCCGCTAGCAAAGGGGTAGTATGCCACCAATAGACATATTCCTACTAGTGAGATGGCCTAAATTAATATGTGCACTTAATTATCGGTAACAAATTTCTGAACTATGAAGTACAAACATGGTTTATACACTAGACTCAACTAACATATAGCCTAAGTTAGAATATGCTCAAATGATCAAATGTGCAATCATCATAAGCAATGTTGAGGAAATCGCTTATCGGGGTTAACTCGGTCGGCTGACGATTAGCGATTAATAGGCAAATCGGCCGATTAATCGGGCGATAAATGAGTTAATCGGGCGATAAATGAGTTTATCGGCTAATCGGTGACCACTAAATAGGGATTAATCGGGCGATTAATCGTTGAATCGGACGATTTTTTGAACAGTGATCATAAGTTGTTTATACACTAGATTTAAGTTGTTTTACGAATAGATGGTATAAGCGCAATAAATGCATCAATTTCACTAATAGATGGTCTACAGCAGCTAAATCCTAAAAAAAAACTGGTAAGAACCACTGCTCCTCCATAGCCAAGGAATCTTCTTCCGGTGTCACATCCTTACAAAGCAACAAATTTTCGAAATCTACATTGGTAGTCATAGAGTTTTTGCTTATAGCTAATGTCACACTAATCAACAATGTAGATGGTCTTGGGGAGCTACAGAAACATCACACACACGATAAACAACTCAAATTAGCTCCAATAGAATATAAAAACAAAAATATCCCCAAATTAGAGAATATAACTCCCCTATAATATGATAATCCATATATTTTTCTCAAGATGTAGATAAAAACCAACTAGGTATATAAATAATGTCTATTTATAGAATTCTAAATTCTCATGATCTCTAGCATACCACATAGAGACTAGATTTAAGAATATGAAATGCCCAAGGCATATGACTTCCCCATAATGTGATCATACATTTATTTCTCATAAGAGTGAAATAAGATATGATTAAGATACAACAAAATCTCAAATCAACAAACATAAGCATATGATGTGCATTACAACATATACATGCTTAATTACACAAACTAAGCAAAATAGGAAGCGTAACATATACAGACATATGCTAGATACAAAACCAAAAAATGCAAAGAAGCTAGCAACTTTCTATGTAATCAACATACAAGTTAACACACAAAAAATGCATTGAATATAAATGTTGGTGGATATCAAACCATTGTTTACAGTTTAACGATGAAAAAACATGTGTATACACTTGACTAAACAATTGGACCCTTATTCATATGTCATTGACATGAAATTAGTAGGGAAACAGATACTTTTAGACACTACCACGTAGGAGTAGGCACGAATGGTTATGTTGATAGCGACACCAACGGCCACATCATTGGAGCACAACATGTCATCAATGGGTCATATATGAACATAATCCACATTAGTCGCACTATATTGTTCACACCCCTACCCTTAAGACATCCTCGAAAAAAATAATATTAAGACTTTACTCATGTTCCTAAAGAAACCAAAAGAATCTTCAATACACCCTTCATCACTGCCTGGGTTGAAGGGTGTCTTGTGGTTATTCTGCTATGCTTGTTTGAGATTTTTTTCGAACAAATTTGAAGTGGATACGGATATTTGATTTGTGTCAACTCACCAGTGTTAGGAATAATGTGAAAAAAAAGAAAAAAAAAGAAAAATACTTAGTGGCACACCGACCTACAAACCAAACTATTTTAAAATATGTTTTCTGACAGCAGGAGCATATGCACCCTGGATCAAAATTGGATTTCCCCTACTGACGCGGAAAACCAAAACTGATCTCGGGTGCATATGCACCCTATATGTATAAAACATATTTCAAAAACCCAAAAAAATTAGGGGAAAAAATTAGCATGTAGAGAGACATGTTCTATGTGTGCGCGTAAAGTTTCACATAAAATTGAATTTTTTTGTATCTTGTATAAAAAAAGACAAACAATGCTTCGAGAAATAGATTATTTTAGCACAAAAAATTGTCTTTTTTGTACAAGGCACAAAACATATCGGTTTTTGCTGATACAACTTCATGAGCATGTAACATGTCAAGGTATACACAAGATATTTTTATTTGTATTTTTTTTGACATTTGTAAATATGTTTAATATCCATTTCAAATAAAGGGTGCATGCACCTGGGTGCAGCCCTACTGACGTTGCATCTCTCAACCTATACAGCAAATTAACACTGGAGCTCAAATGAACCTTCCTTGAATGTTTCTTCCAAGCAACACCAAACGTGTTATATAGTATGCCTTAGTTTAATACTCTCGGACCGGAAATTCAATTCGGCTCCCGGGTGCGTATGCTCCCTCTACCAACAAAACATATTTCGAAGTGTGGAAAAATTTTGACAAAAAATTCTACATATACATCTCCATATTATATGTGTATGCGTCAAGTTTCACGAAAAAATAATATTTTTTGTGGCCTATGTAAAAAAGAGAAAACTTATCCTGTGAAAAGCATTGTTTTCAGCACTGAATTTTGTCTTTTTTACACACGTCACATGATAAGTTCATTTTTTATGAAACGACTTTGTGAGCGCGTAACACGTGAAGATGTACGTGCGGATTTTTTGTTTCAATTTTTTTGAAATTTAAAATACATGTAACATGCATTTCAAAATATAGGGAGTATATGCTCCCATGTTCCAAAACACCACTCTCCGCTTCGTTAGTTAGTACTGTTACTTAATTAGATGATCACATCACATGTACTGGCACGTCAGAATTATTATTGTTTGTTCTGGCATCATCTCTCTTGATTAAGTTTTGATCTCTTCTCTGTGTCTCCCTCCCCTCCATCTCCATGAGAGGAGGAGCACTTCTCTCTCTGCTCTGCCTCTCTTTCCTTCAAGGTACAGTGTGACTAATCACTGTTTGCATTCTTGTGTCATTGTTAAATGTTAATACGATCGTTAGTGTCGTTGTTTACTTGCATCCTTGATAACCACCCTTGTTTGTTTGATCCTTGATGCTATGCGTAGCTGCTAAATTTCTTGCCGCTAAGCTGGTACTGGTAATCAAGTGTCGATGTAAAATTAATATGGATTTGTAATGATCGGCAGTAGCGCGGCCGGCGACGTTCACCGTGACGAACGGCTGCAGCTACACGGTGTGGCCGGGCATCCTCTCCAACGCCGGCGTCCCGCCGCCGGCCACCACGGGCTTCGCGCTCTCCCCGGGCAAGTCCAGCGCCGTCGCCGTCGCGGATGGGTGGTCCGGCCGCATCTGGGGACGCACGCTCTGCGGGCCATCCGTCGCAGGCGCCTTCGCGTGCGTGACCGGAGACTGCGGCTCGGGCACCGTCGAGTGCTCCGGCCGCGGCGCCTCACCGCCGGCCACCCTTGCGGAGTTTACCCTCGCCGGAGCCGCTGGCGAGAACGACTTCTACGACGTCAGCCTCGTCGACGGCTACAACGTGCCGGTGCTTGTGGCGCCCGCAGCGGCTGCGGCGGCGAACGGGAGCTCGTGCCAGCCCACGGGCTGCCCCGCCGACCTGAACGCGTCGTGCCCGCCGGAGCTGCACGTCGTGGCAGGTGCGGGTGCCATGGCAACAGTGGCGTGCCGGAGCGCGTGCGAGGCGTTCGGGACGGCGGAGTACTGCTGCAGCGGCGCGCACGGGACGCCGGCGACGTGCCCGCCAACGGCCTACTCGCGCTTCTTCAAGGCGGCCTGCCCGCTCGCGTACAGCTACGCCTACGACGACGCCACGTCGACGTTCACCTGCGCCGGCGCCCGAGACGGCGGCGGGTACGACGTCGTGTTCTGCCCCGGCGGGTCAAGGTGCGTGCGTTGGAAAACTATCGTTGGACTGGCTCGGCACGTCGTCGCCATTTGGCAATTGGATCGATTCCTTTTTTGGACGTGCATGTGGACAGCGACACAGCGTGGTATCATGGCTAGTCGTTGCGGTTTACTCCAGTAGGAGGTAGGAACGAAATGATTAATTACGAGCAAACTAAGGGTTCCTCTCAATCAATTCAGTTTTTCAAGTTCTGGCACATTTCAGAAAAAGTACAGTACATTTTTTAGATATACTTAAGAAAAATCTCAGTCCATTGAGACCTAATAAAACCGATAAATTGAACTTGAAACGATGGTTTAGACCGCAAACAGCCGTAATCTCGACAACGATGATCAGCACAAGGTTAATCCGCGTCGGACCATGATGATCTCCCTGCCAGGCTTAGTGGAAGGCCTCATCAAGACATCGGCGTGCCTCGACTTGGCAAACGAAGAGGAAGAAGATGAGGAGGATGAGATGAGCAAGAAAGGAGTTCCTCAACCACAAAGTTTCATACTAATTTCAGTATGTCTACATTTAAGTTGCTTGAAATTTTCTTACATCAGCTTTAGTTTAGTAAAAAGTGAAACATGCACTTTAATTCAGTAAAAAGTACAAAATCCATGCTCCTTTACCTAGTTAGAATAAGTTACATTTTCTACAAATCTACAAAGGAGAAGTTGCTGTGACAATATAGTTTGGTAGGCAGTAATCCTGTTCTGATGGGCCGCAATGGTGCCTGCTGTAAGCTTTCATCTACTAGATCATGTGGTTTTGTCTCACACATCACCTTCTGAACATGACAGCGTCATTAGCTTCCCTTTGGCAGGCAGAACATTCAGCAAACAACAATTTAGCACAATTATATATACATGTACAGCATTCATTCATTCATGACCCAATACTGATACCTTCACCTCATTCTGCACGCGCAGCCTGAACCCTGGTGCGAATCCCGGGGCAGCGGTGCCCCCATCGACAAGCACAGCCTACCCGCCAATGGTGTTCTCATCGGCGGATGCAGATCCGGCAGTGACCAGATGCGCCATCATTCTCCTCCTCGTGGCCATGACCATCTGCCATGCGATGTCGACGCAGTGAATCTGTGACGATCTCAAATATTCAGGACAACACCGCGCTTGGTTTGGCATTCACCACAACAAACCGTGAATCAATCCATAAGCCGAACCGCTGCAAAATCGCTCTGGTTTTAGAGCGTGTTCAGGCGGATGCCAACCAAGTAGAATGCAATGTGACTAATTTTGTGCAGACGCTTATATGGCTCGAAGTTCAACACCTTAGCATATAGTACTGCTTTGAAGAGAAATTTAGCTTTTATTCACCTGGGTAGAAACTAGAGGTCCTACTTCTTTCACAAGAGTTGGCAAATGTAAATGATCAGAGATAATTGCACTTTAGTTTTTCATAACTCAAATTCTTCATGTAATAGCTTCAAGCCTTCAACTATACTAGACAGGGACACGTAACTTCTTGAAAGTTCAAAAAAGCATAATAAGATCATCTGACAGTACACAGAAGGGAACAAGAATGGCTTACTCATTCTGAAGGGGCAGTAACCACCTTCCCGAAGCGTAGCGAGGCAAGCCGCGCCCATTCACAGACCTGTGGTACGAATTTTCTTTCGACGCGGTCATTCAACATATAGCATATCACGGCCTTGTCGGCTACGGCCTTCACCCTCGGCTCTAACTGCATGTGCTCGAGAACAGAGGCATTCTCCAAGATGGAGAATGCCAGCTTCTTCTGAGCCTTGTAGAGCCGAAACCCGCTCATGTAGATAGTCTTGAGATGATCATGGCGACGCATAGGAGAATCTTCCTCCTCCACCGCCACCTGATGACTCATCTGACCATATTTGATCAAATATATCATCTGCATTCAGAAGTTAGCAATCAGTCGGTCAGAGTAGAACAACAAACACAAGTATGCGACAGCCAAGAAAATGGCACTCACGTTCAGGTGGAGTGTCTCCAGTTGAGGTGCAGCATTTAAACAATGGGCCACTTGAAGAACTCCGTTATCGGCCTTTAGTTCGCTATGGTGGACAAATAATTGACAAGTTATATGCCTCAAACATGTAAACATGCCAAGCGATCTTGTTGTCATTTTCTGCAACTGAAACATGACAAGAAAAAATAAGATGATATTAGAACCCAGTTCTTCAAGAACTATGTGGTAAGCAAACAAGACTAGATGAATTAAAACCAGGTCACCTGTTCATATCCAAGTATATCAGCTCCCATGTGTAGTATCTTTACTGGCAAAATGCTTGGAACTAGAGTGAATATGCGGCCCAATCCTTTACCTCCTTTAAACATAATTGTTGCCTTCTCTAATTTGGAGCAACCATGAAGTACTATAGGGATCTCTAGTCCTTTGTACTCAAAATGAGCAAGATCGGCAGCATGAAACTCAACCATCCTAACATATGTTTTGTCAATTAGCAAATGTTGAAGTTTATCAAGTTTGTGTGGCATGCTTAAATTTTCCACACCAGAGCACTCGATGATCGATAAGTCCTCAAGTACAGAACAATTTGCTAGCAACCCTCGTAGATCCCCAGATATCTGAACATATTGCAGAACAAGCCTTCTGAGTATAGAAAAGCCACGTACATCCGAGTGTAGCTTTATAGAAACATCAGCAAGAAACAAGGACTGCACAAAAGAGCTGCCTTGAACATCTAAGGCGTCAAGAGGAAAGTGGTGAACTTCTTTGGACGGATAATTAATCATCTTCAGGTCAAACTCTATGACATTTGCCTTCGATGAAGCGGCAAAGGCAATCCACCTGTCAAGATGATCGAAGTCCTCCTTGTGCAGGCCACACCTGATGCTGAACTTATTGATTCCTATTCCACTATGTCGTTGGATAACCCAATTTACATCCTCAATGAAATTGTCTCTTTTTATTTTGATAAAATCATCAATGGCTTGTTCATCGGTGTTATCAAACTCATCGGAGTCATAATCCAGATCATTGGGGCCATAAAAACACAGATTACTGTGAAATCTCCAGAGCATTCTCCAACTTCTTGCAACAATGCTTGTCCTCACCGCCTCTTTCAGTGGGAGAAGTGACATCACAACAGGTTGAATCTCCTGCGACAAGAAAGGGCTCAAATATTTAGTAGGGTTGAATTTCAACTAAAATCTAATTAGTCTGCAGTTTAGTCAGTAATTACTCAAATCAAGAAACACATTGAGCTGAAACTGTATACACTGGAAAGAGAAATCTGACAAGATGCAAATTGCAACTTTTTAGATTCAGTTGGTGTTTTTACAGTATTCTTCGTAACAATCTTGCATGTACTCCACAATGCCGTTGCAGGTGTATAGAGGCAACCTCTGTGGGGTCGTCACCTTGGCAGAGGAAAAAGATAGTTGTGTGTGCCTGTCTTCTGGCTACTAGAGAGAATAAACAATTTCCTTTGTTTAGCTGTGAGAATCAGAAATTTTACTTAGTTCAATTGGCTGAAACATGGATGGCAGGGTAATGAGAGTGCATGTTTCGCGATGCCCCTGAAACTACTGATCATATCTATACTCACTACCCTCTAACCAAGTGCCGGTGGAGTAAATAGTCTATTGTTAATTTCGGTGCAATTCCATTACTGTTTTGACTTATGAAATTACGTCGATACTTGTTTAAATCTTGGTCAAACCACCTAGGATTTGACCAAGATTCAAATGGGCATAAAAATTCAAAACAACAAAAAAATGAAAAACCATAGCACATAGTCCTCTAATGCCATATAGTAAGCATTCAAGTTCACAAACAAGGTCTAGATATATATTCAAACCGGAAAAATCATGTATCTACCCCTAACCCTAAACTCTGTCTTATGAAACCATGTCCTCATTGGATTTTGTATGTTTGGAAAATAGGGAACAAAGCAAGTTTTTCAATTACTCTTTCTGAGAATCCTACCAATATGTCTTCTTCCGTCATTTGAGGAGGATGAATCTATGGGCTGGGTTACAGATATAAGAAAAACATTCAGCAGGCAGCCTTGCAACTGTCGAGACGATCAGAAAAAAAAAGCAGATTGATGGCACATTTTGTGGTGTCCTGACGATCAGAAAAAACCACCTAGGATTTGACCAAGATTCAAATGGGCATAAAAATTCAAAACAACAAAAAAATGAAAAACCATAGCACATAGTCCTCTAATGCCATATAGTAAGCATGCAAGTTGATAAACAAGGTCTATCTAGACATATATTCAAACCAGAAAAATCTTGTATCTACCCCTAACCCTAAACTCTGTCTTATGAAACCATGTCCTCCTTGGATTTTGTATGTTTGGAAAATAGGGAACAAAGCAAGTTTTTCAAGTACTCTTTCTGAGAATCCTACCAATGTGTCTTCTTCCGCGATTTGAGGAGGATGAATCTATGGGCTGGATTACAGATATAAGAAAAACATTCAGCAGGTTGCAACTGTCGAGACGATCAGGAAAAAAAAAAGGCAGATTGATGGCACATTTTGTGGTGTCCTGACGAAGCCTTTAGTTTGCTGGTTTTCTTAATGTCAGCCAGGAGTAGTGCACCGATTCTCCTCTCTCTCTAGCAGCTCGGTCAAGCTGATACCATATCCGTCTAGCAAACAACTGGAGCAAGAGACCCAAAGTCCCTAAGCATTGAGTGTTGCTTTAAAATGAAAATCGTGAACTACACAAAAGAACACCAGATTTCTTGCCCTAAGAAGTTCACATCGAAGGCTATTTTTTATACACACTGATTGGATCCTGAGGGTATTAGTGACTACACAACAGCTGTATGTTTTCCAATTTAGGAACAGACACTTTTTCATAACCAATCAGAAAATGACATGTGTACTCCTCAAAACTCAATGAAAATGATTCAGTTAAAAAAAGTGTCTGTTTTCAGGCACGGGAACAGACAGATTTTCTACAGTGAACGTTCAGTCTGCGTTTCTGAATTTTGAGTCCACGTTGAGTTCTAACAGCTCATTTTCTCAGCCTAGGTTGATTCATCGATGTAAGACCAGATCATGCAACCTGAGGCACAGAACAAGTGAAAGCACAAAACCCAGAACATGCAACCCACGTAAGCCCATAACATATTAACATCTGATCGACCTTCTTATCCAGGAAGCAAAACACCACACGAGCTCAACCGCTCCCCCCTCACAAAAGCTGCTGATGTTCCTTCTGGAAGATCAAGATCAAGAAACTCCCACAGCAAAACTGGAGAGAAAAGACAAGGAAGAATCAGATCTAGCACTGCAAGCACCAAAGAAGAAGAAAAACAAGAAAGTTCTGCAAGAAAACCTACTCGTACTTCAAATTGGAGAATCTCTGCAGTCCGAAAAGTGTTCCTGAACTCCCTTTGATGTGAAACAAGAACTTCGTTCTGTCAGATTCAGACCTACTAGCAGATGTAAAAACTATGCGTTCAAAAACAAATGCCTTGAAGGTTGGAGTTACACACCTGTATTAACGCATGCTTTTCTGTACTCTTACTAAGCTGTTCCTAGAACACACTACATACAATCTATTCCCATCCTCCCGCAAAATAAGTGCAAAACTGAACTAAAACAGAAGGAAACCCACTCTTTTAGTATAGCCAGATGGTAAAGCACCGCGAAATTATGAAAAAACCAAGCTAACTAGCATTTGCCAGTGAACACCATCAGCAAGTTCATCAAAATAATGTTGTCCCTCTAGTGTAAGTTCCCAGCTGAGCCCGACACATAATTGAAGGACAAACTGAACATATAGTAGCCACCCTGTATTCACATACTTCCTCATCTTGAAAAGAAAAACATACATGACAAAGAGTGAAAATAAACTCCTTCCTGAAGTAAACTAATAACCAAACTAGACATGATGGTAAGTGACATGATACTGCTCCACCTATCTTACCCAATTTCCCGCTAACTCATATGATGCTGCCCCACCAAACTTACCAGTTTGCCGCTCACTAACATGATGCTGCTCCAACCACCTTTGTCCAGGCATGAGCAAACACCGCACTACTTGGAGACTGAAGAAAAAGAAATAGAGGGAAAACTGAACACTTAAGCCTAAGCAACTAAGTTGTAGAACGATAATAAAGAAAGAGCCACTGAAGATTATAGAATTAACACATACTTAGAAGAAATAATACGATCGACAATTTAGAGGCTGAGTACTGAGAGGTTATATTGAGAAAAAAACTGAACAATAGTTAAAACTGAAAATACACTGAAGAAATAGAAATGAGGAAATATTTGCTAAACTGAGAGACTAAAAATGATTTTACCGAGAGAAAACATACTAAGCAAATACAACCTCTCAACTAAAAAGAGAGAATGAGGACTCAAGAAAGATACACAGAAGAAAGACAAGTCAAAGTTTGTACTATGAACCTTTGATCAATGAACTTTCTAATAGAATGATAAGTCAAAGTTTTACCCAACACTAATGGAGACACTAGACTTGCTAAAAACTAGGGACAAAAACTTACTGAAGAAAGAGGGATTAAAAGAGAAAGAAAAAAAGAGAGAAACAAGAAACTGGAGACTAAACATGTTGCATGAAAACTGACCATAACCCGAAACAGGACAAATAAACAGATCAAGCCTGCAAAACTTTGTTTACACGAGCCCAACACTTGGCATCACTAGAAGGACTAACATGGAAAACTGAATAATACCGAAGATTGAATACCGAACAAATGAACTACAATTTTAGGGTAAGTTAATAAGGAACTAAGGAATTAAAGATAAAAAACAAAGAGATAGTTCCCCGAGAAACTGAGAAATGATGAAGAACATGACTGAAGAATGAGACACATAAGACTGAAGAAAAAAAATTGAAGCCAACGAAAAGTTAAAAACTGAAAGAATAAGACAACAAGACTGAATATGAGAGTAAAGAAATGATGACTGAAGGAATGATAAGACATGAAAATGGGCAGATTCAAAATGACATTGAATTTAGGACGGTTTTGATAACTAACTGAATAACCAAGGGACATAGAACTAAACGAAAAAATTGTGAGACTGAAAAACTGAAAGAAAGAACTAACTGAGAGAAGACAAATAAGACGAATGAAGAGGGTATAAAATGTTAAAGACTGAACAAAGAGTAATTAAAAAAAATGTACTGTACTGAAAAAACTTATATACTCAAGAAATTCAGAGAAACCTCTGAAGATTGAAATTTCCAGAAACTGAAAACTAATAAGAAGAACTCAGATATTGAAAAGCTGACAAAAATCAAGAAACAAAAATATGAAGCTACGAAATATATGCTCAAATAATGAGGTAAACTGAAAACATGAGAGTCTGAATTAATAAAATAATAAGAGAGACTGAGAGGAAACAAAAATGAAATCAGAAGGACATATATGACAGAAAAAGTATACAGATGCAGAAAAGATGAAAAAATGATATATGAGAAAAGTGACCCCTCCTTTACTCGGGCTTAGAGCCGGCTATCAAAATTAAGCACGGCTTAACTGTCTGATAGGTGGAGTTAACCACCATAAACTTGAAAAGGAAAAAAGGAGAAATACAAACAACTTGACAATTTACTATTTTAATACAGAGAAAATGTCTTAAGATTGCTGATACAAATTCAAAAACCACAAAACAACTAAGTTTGGAAAGCTAAGAAAATAACTGATCAATCAAAATATAAATATCGAGTAGCAGCACAACATTTGCATTGCAAAACTCATTATTCAAGTTTGGGGTATACTCATTTCGGAAAAAACATTCACACTCCACAGAAAATATATACCCTAAAATAAAAACAAAAAGTAAATTAAATATCTGGCAATATACTAAAAACTAACTAGACACTATTTATCTAGCGCCGCACGCCTACAGGAGATCCTGTTTGGTCATGTACTGCAGGGTCTATATGTGCGTGCATGCGAATTTCTTCATGACTGAACCAGTTTCATTCTTGGTGATAGCAATATGCTGGTAACAAGCTCAACACGCGAAGTTCCTGCCACTTACAAATGTACACATGTATGTGTTTGTACAGATCACTAGCAGCCTAGACCAGTCAGCGAGTACAATACCTAGCTAGCTAGAGTGACCAAGTTTTGAGATACAGTCCACCAAACCCAAGTTCGGTTACTGAATGCAAACAGTTCCACTGAGAACTGCAAACAATCTGGGCAAGTGATGGTACACCACTTTATTTGTATATACAGGTGATAGAACCTGCCAAGGAACCAATTTAATTCTTGATCACACCGAACGATGATGCCACGGGGAACCAAAACCAAAAAAAACCAAACAACCTAAACTTTCAGACAACTCGGCCTAATTATAAACTGAACTGATGGAAGGAGAAAACCGGAAACGACACTGTACATTCAACTTATGGATTCGCTAGCTACTAGTTAGCTAACTAGTCTCTCCCTCTCTTTATGCGGTGCTATATAGTGGCAGCAGAGCTACCATAATTCCAGGAAGAAATGTGCTGATCACTTCAACAACACCAGGCAAGGGTAGGCAAGTCTTTCATCAATACCAAAAACGATTTCTTCACAAGAGCAGTTACATTCAGCTACAAAATCTGGAAATCTTCTTCCTGATCAATCTGGTATATATATAAATTAATTCAATAGTTCTATGGAACAATTGCTTATATGGAAAGTAAGAGCCTGAGCCCACACATCACCAGAAGGATACAGAACAGAAAGAATCAACACAAAAGACTCACTACCTTGAATAATCACATACCACTAAGCGATTTAAGAGATTCCCGCACCACAACTACAAATATTGAGACCTGGAAAATGATAAA
Source organism: Lolium rigidum (assembly GCF_022539505.1). Taxonomy (NCBI): domain Eukaryota; kingdom Viridiplantae; phylum Streptophyta; class Magnoliopsida; order Poales; family Poaceae; genus Lolium; species Lolium rigidum. Next base: position 350,371,230 of record NC_061508.1, read on the forward strand.
TGATGAGAAATAAGGGGGGAAGTTCACTACATCGTGCTCGCGGCGACAAAACAACTGGCCGACGACACCCATCACAATGCACATATCATCACCATAACCTGGAACCTATCATACTAAACCTGCACAAAAAAAACTTAAACCCTAACAAATCCAAAACCGGAACTAATCGTCTCCATACCCTGAAAATAAACATACGAGCAAAGCATCATCACCACGAGAGCACAAAAAAGCATCACGGATACTGAGCCCCTAATTTAGAACAAACAACCCTAAACAACCAATGAAGCACTACCCGTATATCTGGTTAGCTACCTCCAACTACAAATCAACATCACCATCTGCATCAAGCTTCAGAACAATGAACAAATGCAGGACAAAACTACCTAAACGCCCAAAAAACCGAGCACTACAACAACATGTGCAGCTCTACCTTCACATACGAAGCATCAACATCTTATGCGGCTCCAAACAATCACGAACGGTCAAAAATAGTCACAAAATAAGACAAAATAGACTCTCGTGACCTTGTTGGCTGCATACCACCCACCAGGATAAGAGAACAGAGAAGACATAGGAAATGAAGGCAGAGGATTACGCATCTCGCCGGTAGCGCACACGCCTTCCGCGCTAGTGAATCGCTGACCTCTTCTCTGCTGGACGGAGAAGGACGCGAGCAACAACTCTCCCCATCGCCATTAGCGCGGGATGCGGCGCCGCTGCACTCCCCGTCTGGAGCAGCAGAACCCCTCCAATGCCGGCCGAGCAGGATGCGGCGCCGCAGCACTCCCCGTCTGGAGAAGCAGAACCCCTCCGATGCAGGCCGAGCAGGATGTGGCCCCGCCATAGCCACCGTCCCCTCCGCCGCCGGCAGCCGCAGCCTTCGCCATGTTTCTGCCTCCTCACAAGACCAACACTGAGACAGAGCTTCGGTGCCTCGGTGGCTCTCAGACAGATAACGAGAATAAGCAAAAAGACTAAAAAGGAAGGAGGAAGGAAATACTTTGTTTAGCCCACGAAGCTTCGACAGAGAACATACGATAAATGAGGCTGAACTGCGACAAGATTCGTGAAGATCGGACGGCACAAAAACTGTCTGTGCGCGAATTGTAAAACAGCTAGCTGTTTATTAGGAAAAGTGTAGATATATCATAAGATATTCTTAATGCACGCGTAAAATATGCCAATACGTGATATTTAGTTAGGCAGCACTCAAGTACCCAACTTTAAATTGGAATTAGCACCTGGAAAGAGAGAGGCTAAGAGCATCTCCAGCCGCGTCCCCCAAAGGGATTTGGGGCGCTCCGGACAAAAAAAACGTTCCCAGCCGCATCCCCCAAAGCCGCTTTTTGTCCGGTGCGCCACGATACGGTGTCCGGCACCCCGAGGCCGTCCCTGCCCCACAGGGGACGCTCCGGGCACGCCGGACACAACGAAAAACGAGATATGGCTAATGGAGGATGATTGAAGATGGTGTGGCTAATGAAGAAGAAGATGCATATATATAGGTGCATGAGGGAGGTGAACATGCACCGGAAGATGAAGATGGCTGGCCGCCGGCGGTGCAAATTCCTGTGGCCGCGATCAGTTTTCGCGCTCTGTTAATGGCGAGGACGATCGGTTACCGTGCGGAAGCCGAACGGTTTGACTTCTGTTCCGGCTCGTCTCACCAGCTGGGACTAAAGGGAGTGCTAGCAGGCGCATGAGCTTTAGTCCCGGCTCGCGTGTTACCAGCCGGGACTAGATGCCCATACAAACCGGGGCAAAAGGTTACCGTGCGCGTGGGCGGATGCGGGACGACGTGGCCAGGCCCTTTAGTTCCGATCCAGACTACGGCCGGGACTAAAAGGAACATGACGAAATGCCTCTTTTCTACTAGTGATAGTAGGCTACCTCCGAGCGCTTCTTGAGACCAAGTTTGGTACCAACAAAACATCAAAGGCACCTATTGAGCACTTTGCGGTGAGTGTGTGGGTACACAGACACTAGGGATGTTGCCGCCCTCTTTTAGTTATTTGATAGTGGACTTCAAGAAAGATTTAGATCATTGTCAAGCTACAAAAACATAAAGAAATTACCCAGGTACAAGCCGTCTCTGGTTTGCTGATCGCGAGAGGAGATTTCGTTCTTCAGCATCTATACGTGTGGGAGCTCGTGTTTTGGCTCGTAGGTGCATATAAATTTATTATCGAAAATGCATAAATATAATATCCCAAAATATCAAAAAATTGAAATAAAAAATTCACATATACATATAGACATTCTATGTTGTCACACAAGTTTTCGGGGAAACGAACAATTTATGTTGTGTGTAAAAAACACAAAAAATGTTTGGTGAATAATCGTGTTGAAGCATCAAATATTTTTTTTACATGGGACACAAAAATATTCTATTTTCCCGAAAATTTGTGTGCCAACATAAAATATCTAGATATGCATGTGAAATTTATTTCAGAATTTTTAATATTTTAAATTGTATTTTCACATAACTGGTTCATATGCACCTATAACCCGACATGCATTTCCGTGTCTTATGCGGCTTTATTCATTTAAAGGCCAACACTTGATCAGTGTCTTCTATATAAAAACACCCCTCGTCCAGGACGCTCGGGCTTTATTTGTAATCAACGCGTCTCTAGGGACATTGTTCAGTAGTGGCAGACATGGCCATATACACGAGGAAATATGGGAATGGTCATCTATCTAGACACAATTTATTGTTTCACATAACGAGTGCATCTAGACATAGGAGCCAACATGAATTTCCGGCAAGCTGACTATGCTGAAACATATGCTATTGGAGAAGACGAAATAACTGGAGTGTCAACGTGGTTAGTTAAACTAAACCTAGCATTTTATCGACCATCATCAATTGAGCGTGTGCCGGTAAAAGTCGTGGTCTGCTATGTAATCTGGTGATGGTTTATCTGCTGAGCATAAGGCAATTTTTTAATACTGGGCATGGCTCATTCTTCGTCATGCAAGTGCTGTAGCGCACAGGAGATGACGTACTTGATTAAGTGGAAACTAGATGCTGGGTCGCCAGTAGTTTAACCCTGATCTCGATAACAACGGTTTTAACTATGTATAATTTGGTAACTACTTGATTGCACTTGTTATGCATAAACTATGTGTGCTCGATGTATTTGTGGTGTTGTTCATGTGTTTGGTGATGCTATGGTGAATATATATGTTGTATATGTTATATATATGTGAAATGCAATTTTGAAATGCAGGGATTAAAGAAAAACAGAAAAAAATGAAAAACCAAGGGCCTTTGCCGTGTGTATGCACACGGCAAAGGACATTTGGTCACTTTGCCGTGTGCATACACACGGCAAAGGCGCCACGTGGCGCAAGCCTGTAGACCTGGTATGCTGCTCCGGCGTGCCTGGAGGGAGTTTTGCCGTGCGTGGTGGGGCGTGGCCGCACGGCAAAGTGTGGCCGCACGGCAAATTGTTGCCCCACGGCAAAGGGTGGCCGCACGGCAAAGGATCTGCCGCGACGGCAAAGAAAAGCCGCACGGCAACGAAGCGCACGCACGGCAACGATAGCTCGCACGGCAAAGCGGCTGCCGCACGGCAACGCAACGCGCGCACGGAAAAGCCCTTTGCCGGGCAAGTTGGTCGGCGCGACGGCAATGTTGTTTTTGCCGTCGGGGACAATGCCGTGCAGACGTTGCCGTGCGTCGACGCACGGCAAAGCCTTTGCCGTGCAAAATAGGCTCTTTGCCGTGCGATCGGTCGCACGGCAACGCCTGTTTCTCCCGTAGTGTAGATGCTGGGTCGCCAGTAGTTTAACCCTGATCTCGATAACAACGGTTTTAACTATGTATAATTTGGTAACACGTAGTAGTTAGTGTTGTTCTTGTATCCTTAATTGCTTCAGTTTGCTGGACGCTGGAGATGTTAAATTTGTAGTTGATAATCAATTAAGCTTGTAGTGACCAACTAATGGAGAATGGGTCGTCGTCCTTTATAAGTTTGCGATCACCATCATGCGAGGTTCACCATAACGGACAGCTGCGGTTGGCATCCTCCAGCAACATTGTTTTCCTCTTGGTAGCGAATGTACAATCTTGGGCGAAGCTATTGGTGCTTCTCACTGGGCATACATGAAGTTTGAAGTAGTCTCCAGTAAGTAGAATAATTACTAGTGACTAACTGGTGAGGGTGAGCCCTCACTTGCCAAGTGTGTCTGTCTACAAGAAACTGGCAATGGATCCGTAAATAAGAACACAAAAATGCCAGCTGATCTATCAGCCGACCTGTTCTTGTTGCTCTGGAACTAAAACCCCAACAAGAAGAAGGCCGGAGCTTATATTTAGTTAATTAATCACTACTGGAGCCACAAAATAACCGTCACTTCTTTGTTTCCACGCTCTCGTCTCTCACTATAAATTCTACGGACTGTTTGGACGATCGATATCAATAGGTATATACCTACTGCATGCACCATCGTCGCCGATAGCTAGCTAAATCGACCACGGTTGTTCATCTACGATCGTCGGCAATGGTGTCTCCGCCGCACGCGCTGGTGATCCCGTACCCGGCGCAGGGCCACGTGATCCCGCTGCTGGAGGTGGCGCACGCGCTGGCCGACAGGGGTTTCACCGTCACCTTCGTAAACACTGAGTTCAACCACGCCCGCGTCGTCGCGGCCGGCGCCGGGCTGGAGGACGGCGGCCGGATCCGGTTCGTGGCGGTGCCGGACGGCATGGCCCCCGGGGAGGACCGGAACCAGCTGGTGAGGCTCACCATGCTCATGGAGGAGTTCATGGCTCCGCGGGTGGAAGAGCTCGTCCTCGCCAGCGGCGAGGGCGGTGGCGCGGGAGGGAAGATCACGTGCATGGTGACCGACTACAATGTTGGGTCGTGGGCGCTGCAAGTTGCGCGCAGGACCGGGATCCGGTCGGCGGCCGTGTGGCCGGCGTCGACCGCCGTCATGGCGACGCTGCTGAGCTTTAACAAGCTCATCGAGGATAAGATCATTGATCCGGAAGACGGTAAGTGGACGCTAGCTAACTGAATTCTCTTTAGCCCAACTGCCCAAGGGCACAACTTAATACAACTTCAACTGAAGTACTTTGCGCATTTCAAAATTGGATAAGACTTGCGAAAATTGTAGTCGATTATGACATCGGTGCACGAAATAACGTACTCCGTATACGAGTCGTCATGTCATTCGTGGGTAAATTGACTTCATCTCAAGGATCAACCGGATATCATGCTCCTAGTGGTGAACCTAATTTGAACCCAATCTAAAAATATTCGGTAGTGAAACTGGAGTGTAGAGAGGGTCACAATGGCAATGGCTGAAAGTGAGGGTATGTGTCGGTGTGGAGTTGTATACCGAGAGGACTTGACCTGGGGTGTTTTGTTAGGAGGGTGTGTCCCATGCCTAGTCAGTTATGACTTTGACATGATCTTTAAAAGGATTATCTTGCAACTTTTACATCTCTGATAGAGTGATAATTCTAAGTAACTAAATCTTGGTAGCGCGTGCTGGCGCACCCGGCGGTGGCATGCTTCGTGTCGCACTGCGGGTGGAACTCCACCATGGAGGGCGTCCGGAACGGCGTTCCTTTCATCGCGTGGCCCTACTTCGCGGACCAGTTCGTGAACCAGGTGTACATCTCCGACGTCTGGAAGATCGGCCTTAAGGCTGTCGCCGACAAGTCCGGAGTGATCACGAAGGAGCACATCGCCGGCCTGCTGGCGGAGCTCAAGGGGGACGCCGGGATGAGAGAGAGAGTGGAGGCCTTGAAGAAGGCGGCGCATGAGAGCATTCAATCTGGGGGATCCTCACATGGAAACTTTGATACTTTTGCAGAGGGCATGAAGAAAGCATGATAGACAGAACTGCTCTACTACCTAATAAGAGCATCATCTCCACACGTGTTTAAAAGTCTCAGATACCGAATGGAAAAAAGGCGAATTACATATCAATCATTGAGAAATTGTAGGACGCCTAGGATGATGGTGGTGGACCAATCCGTAGATTATGCTGCCACCCACGTAGGAAAAAAAGTATCTCTTACCGTATCCTCCAACCGTGTACAAACCTCCATAAAGAGGTCGCAGTTCTCCACCCTTTGCAGTGCAGACCACGAACGAAGAGTACCGGTATATCTGTAAATAACCTGCAAGAGAGAATAATTCTTATCATTAAAAAATTTATCATTTCTGTATAGCCATAGCGACCATATAACGGCAAGCGCTCCCACCCTAATAAGCGTTCTAAACCTGTGATCAATACCATGAAACTAATTACCAAAGATATTGGGCACACTAGTCGGGGGATACAGATCAGAAGCTACTTGGATGCATGACCATATACATCTGGCAAAGCGGCATTGGAAGAACAAGTGTTTAATCGTCTTAGTGTGATGACAGAAAACACACCGTGTGCGATCCTGATCCAAGCCTACAGTGGCATGCGCCGGAGGATTACCAGTACGTTCCAGCTGTGGAGAGGCTGAGGCCACGTGATAGGAAGCCATATCGGCGTGGGATAACACAGCTCCCCGCGCTGAAGGACTGGCGCTACAGGCACGTTGTTCTACAGCCCTATGGAAGGAGGTACATGTTAATTTTTGGCATTTCGTTATCGCAGTTTTGTCATTATCAAAATTATTATCACATACATATTGATGTTGTCGTTTCATGGTGCAGCTCGTTCCAGTATGAAGACCCGTCGCAGAGACCGCCACGTGGGTACTCGAACATCCTTGGGGGCCTACTTAGATGGTATTTCCCTGGGATAGTCAATCTCCCTACTGGTGGCTGCGACGTAGCTTGGAGGTGGGCGCACTACAGCCTCGCGGAAGATGCTCTTGGCCACGGCACCGCGGCGGATTTGGTTGTTGCCAAATTCTGGGTACGTGACTTTTGACTTCTTACCATTCATACACTCTCCTTGGTTCACAATAATTGCACTAATGCCCCTTGTTTTACCTATGTGCATGGTTGCGTAAATACTTCAAGAGGGCCGAGGGCAAGGAGAATGCGTGCGATGATGTCCTACACCAGCTTGCAAGGAAGAGGGTGACTGGCATGCACTACGAGGCACGTGTTCAATCCGTCCGCGACTGGCACGCCGACCGCTTCGTCCACATGACTAAGGAGGACGCTCGCGACACGCTGATGCAGCCGTGGCAGTACTTGCAGGTATTTGCATTTATGTGTTATTGATTTCTTTATCGCCATGTAGTTTATTTTACCATAATGGGTTTATCTTGTGCATGTAGAACCCTCCTCAGTACGTCGGCAACGACGAGAGGTGCTTTCTTGCGATGGTCATGTGGTGGACATGCCCCAGTACCTCAAGAAGCACGAGGAGGGCAAGAAGAAGCGGGCAGAGATGCGAGGTGGATCGCATATCCAAGGCAGCATCCCCATCTCTCTTCACCTGCAGAAGGAGGTGAGCAAATTAATGGTTCCTTCATTCTTTGAATTCATGTTATATATTTGCTAACTCTGCAAGGGTGTGCCACTTCACTTTATTACATGTTCTCTTTTGCAGGAAGTTAAGACAGGAGCGAAGCCTAACGTCTTTGCCGTGCTAAAGAAGATGAAGCAAAGGAAGACGCCTGATCTTGAGACGGGGTCCGTGTGGGTTAACCCGCATTCCGAGACCCAGTGCACGTCGTATGTCTCCAAGTTCAAGCAGAAGTACGGCGAGGACGCCAACCCAGAGGCCGAGGACTTTGACCCTGAGGTCACGGTGCTTGCGGGAGAAGACTTGAAGCATGGCCGCCTATGGTTTGGTGACGGGTGCGTCGACCCAACGAAGGTTCCCTCTCTCCGCCAGATCCGTCGTGGTCGTAAGAGCGGCCAGCCTGAGGTAGAGCCCCGGCCACGGGCTTCGGATCTAGCTGTCGAGCGGTTACGGGTATGTTCTTCCTCGGGCCTCTACCTTTCCTTTACATGCACATGCTTTCCATTGAAATGTTAATGACATCGCGGACACATCGTAGGCGGAGATGGCAGAAAAGGAGCAGGCGGCCTAGGAGCACGCACGGAACTTGGAGCGGCAGTTCTCGGAGTATCGACAGCAGCAGAGACACGGATGATGCTGCGGATGCAACAAGCAGCAGCAGATGATGCAGCGAGCATCGAGGCACGGATGAGCTGGCCGATGAGCCGGACGGCTCGTCTTCTCCACCGGGAGTATTCCCGCTCCTCCACCTTACTCCATGCCGTGGATGCCGCCACCGCCCACTCAGACCCCGGGGACACCTATCACCGTGAACAACATGAACATCATCCGGAGCATGAACCGCGGTGAGTCCTCCTACACTTGTGCCCAACCCGCTACTTGTGCTTGTTCAAGTGATCATTATGCAAATGACAAATGCCAATTCCATCAAACCTTGTAGATTATGTGTCACAAGGCAATGACGATGAGGCGGGCGCAAGCAATGGAGGAGGACAAGGTTGATGGCATGGTCTTCGTGCACTTTGTCAGATTGTATGCTTGTAATGGATTGTAATATTAGATATTGCACTATGGACTCTATGTAACTTGTGTGGATGGACTATGAACTCTATGTAACGGATTGTATGCATGAACTATGTGTGCTCGACGTATTTGTGGTGTTGTTGATGTGTTTGGTGATCATATGTTGATATATATGCTATATTTGTGAAATGCAATATTTGAACTGCAGCGATAAATGAAAAACAACAAAAAATGAAAAAATCAGGCCCCTTTGCCGTGTGTGTGCACACGGCAAAGGACTTTTGGTCACTTTGCCGTGTGCACACGCACGGCAAAGGGGCCACGTGTCGCCCACCTGTGCTCCTGGGAGCTCCTGGGGCGTGCCTGTATGGGGCTTTCCCGTGCGTGGCAGATCAAGGCCGCACGGCAAAGCTTCGCATGACAGAGAATGTTACGCACGGCAACGTCGGGCGCACGGCAAAGTACTTCGGCGCACGGCAAAGTAATGGCGCACGGCAGCGTTGGCAGCGCACGGCAAAGAGGGAGCGCACGGCAGTGTTGGCAGCGCACGACAGAGATGGCGACGCACGGCAAAGGGCTTTGCCGTGCATTCCTTGCATGCGCACGGCAAAGGTGGCTTTGCCGTCGGAGGCTTTGCCGTGAGTGCACGCACGGCAAAGCCGTTGCCGTGCGTATAGGGCCCTTTGCCGTCCAAAGCTTCGCACGGCAACGTCTTCTTTTCCCGTAGTGATTAGTGGTGGTTCATTGCCTATAGTGCGGGACGGCGAATCTGCGAAGGCACTAGAAGGGGACGATGTCAACGCTCGACGTGTCAGACCATTAGAAATGCAGTTGACGATGACGAAGCGGAGAAAAAATGTTAGAAATGTTAGAATACACATATTTATACAGCTTAAAGATAGGCCAGGATTTTAGAGTCGTATTATATTCCAAGTAATAGGCTTTTTTTTTTCCTTTAAAGTTTTTTCTCCACATAAACTTCCATGAGGGTTCAACCAATACAACAATAAATATAGGGATTCATCTACTTCAAAGTGGACTAGTGTGCTCAATTTTACCCGTAACTATTGAACAAGGTGCTTTAAACAATTTCTTCAACCCAACAAAATCGTTGCCTCTTTCTACTTAACTGTACTTATTACCGTGCTCTTATGGACATACGTAGTAATCCATTTTCCTTGAATGATTCATCATACTCCTGTGACAATGAAGGCTTATTGATACTTTAACTATTACTGCATGAGCTAATCTTATGGACTTAATTTTTTTACGTAGACCAGGCTAGTAATTAACTTCCAAAGAAGGCCCGCATGGAGCAAAGCCCAAAGGCACGCACATACGCACGCTCCAGCCTCCATGCATGGAGTAATTCTTTTCCCTGCTTAATTAACTCCAGCATTAATAGTCCCACCTCGCTAATGCTCACAACAATAAACTGGTTCAAATAGGCACATCTCGTAATCGTTACCAGCCGGGCGTGGTCGTTCTCGCCTGTCACTCCAGCAACGGAGGGCTAAAGAGTTGGTTAGTGTGCTTCGTGAGCTTGAAGCCCATGCAAACGAGTTCGGGGTATACGTACACGCACTCACCTGGTAGCGATACCAGGCTTTGTCCATCAGGCCCGGCCCAACAAGGTGGAACAGGCCAGCATGGCGCGTGGGGTTACAATCCTCCGCCCGAAGCCCAACGATTCCTGGTGGTTTCCACGGAGAGATACCCGGCCCGGCAGAGAGGGTTACGTGACCAAAACGGGCTCTCAAAACGTCAAATGAGTTGACGGAATGAGCCCGCTCCGTGGCGCATGGGTTCGCTTACAATCCACCTAACCAACTCTTTTGCTTTTTTTTATATATCTAGATCGTGTTCCATGAACAATATCGTATCGTCTGCACGCCTCACGCGGAACGACGCAAGACATATTGTACGTCCAGCACCGATCTGCACGACCTGGCGATTGCAAACGAGCGCTACTTTGTTTTTCCTTGTGTGAAAGTTAACCCGTTCAAGTTACTGAGGAAGCAGCCCATCAAGAACAGACAGATTACCAGCCCATTATCCACGTCAAGATCGATTGACACAGAATTTCCTTTTGTTTAACACAACTGATTCAGAATTGCTACTCCTCTTCAACGTTGAAGTAGTGGGTCAATTAAAAAAAACAAAAGAAGCTTGGTGACCGGGTGTATACGTGAGCACGCATCCATTGGTTGACACGTGTCACATCTAGCAATCCACTGTTACCATCATTGTTGGGTTAGCAAACCACATCAGCACTAACAACACTTCTAAATCACGTAGGACCCACCTTTTTGAATTCAAATAGTGGGCCAGATGCACTTTCAAATCACGTAGGACCCACGCCAAGTACGCTTAGCGATGGATAAGACAATGTCAAGGCAACAGATCCAATTGACGAGAACCGGATCTCAACGCAGATCGTGTGTCATCTAGAGGGTGCTCACGTATACACCTAGTCACCAAATCCCCTCTCTTAAAAAAAAACTTCTGCTTTCCATTTTGGACCCTAAAAATTAGCCTAACCAAATATGCTAAATTGTCCCGAGTGATAAAACCGCCGCCACGACCGTAGCTTCCCATGCTTCGCCACCGCGCTGGTAGACTCGCATGCAACTGCTCGAAGACCACCGACGTTGTTGTCGTGCTGCCTCGCCGCCCTAGCCTGCCCACCACCCCTAACCCCATCGACCACCGAAGGCAAAGAAGAAGCTCGACACTGCACATGTACCCACTGCACCCTAAAGCCTAAGTATATGCCTCATGAGCGATGGCGCTGCTAGTCTCGTCGTGCCCGTCTCTACCGAGGTCCATATTATGCTTATATTTCTCCGAGAAAAAAATTATTAGGCTTGCGACGCGCCCAGGGTTCGAGAAATTCCTGGGTCCGCCACTGGCTTTTGGAGAGCCTGGACCCTAGAGTTCAGGCATTGTATTGGTGGTGGATCTAATGTTGATGCTAGGGTTGGAATACCGTGCGGAACTTTTATTTCCTTAGTTTTATTTTCTAACTTTTTGTTGTGTGCATCGTACTGCCATTTGGGTATTACTTTTTTTTTTCTATAATGGGCGCTTTTATTACTTTGATAAGCAATTACACCCGATATCTGCATAGCTAAGATGCACAAGGTCGTTTAAAAGTCTCAGATACCGAATGGAAAAAAGGCGAATTACATATCAATCATTGAGAAATTGTAGGACGCCTAGGATGATGGTGGTGGACCAATCCGTAGATTATGCTGCCACCCACGTAGGGAAAAAGTATCCCTTACCGTATCCTCCAACCGTGTACAAACCTCCATAAAGAGGTCGCAGTTCTCCACCCTTTGCCGTGCAGACCACGAACGAAGAGTACCGGTATATCTGTAAATAACCTGCAAGAGAGAATAATTCTTATCATTAAAAACTTTATCATTTCTGTATAGCCATAGCGACCATATAACGGCAAGCGCTCCCACCCTAATAAGCGTTCTAAACCTGTGATCAATACCATGAAACTAATTACCAAAGATATTGGGCACACTAGTCGGGGGAATCAGATCAGAAGCTACTTGGATGCATGACCATATAGATCTGGCAAAGCGGCATTGGAAGAACAAGTGTTTAATCGTCTTAGTGTGATGACAGAAAACACACCGTGTGCTTCCAAGCCAATTGCGTCTCACAAGATTATGTTTGGTTAGAATTACTCCTCGACGTAAATACCATCCAAAAATCTTGATTTTTAGCGGAATTTTCATCTTCCAAATCTTCTTGTTTTTATCAACCGGAATTTCAGGTTGGATAATTGCATTGTACGTTGAACTTACTGTGAACTTTCCGTTGGTTTGTAAGTTCCAACGAAATTCATCCGGTCCTTTAGACAGTTGAATGGATTCCCGACGTGGCAGTAAGACATTCCACGCAAGAAGTCTTGGACCGTATAAATCTCGTCTAAATGTCACAGACGGAGGTGAGGTCGCCATTACTAAAGCAACGATATCACTTTTGCGACGAACAATGCTATATAACGCCGGATATTGTTCAAAGAGAGGTCTATTCCCTAACCAGGAGTTCTCCCAGAACCGTATCTGCGATCCATCCTTAATAGAGAAAGTACCATATTTGAAGAAGAATTTCTTCGTAGCCATTAAGCCAGCCCAGAAATGCGAGCCTCATGGTTTCCAAAGGATTTGGGACAATGCTTTCTCGCCAATATACTTTCTCTTCTAAAGTGTCTACCATTTATTGGCGGCTATTTGGGATTCATCAAGAGAGAAAGAACTCTCATCTGGTGGACCAAATAGACCCCGTTGGGATTCGTCCACGGATCGTTCACATCAAAATTAGCGCCAAGGGTGCGTGTCTCACCCTCCAAACTTTTCTCTTTATTTGTGAACTTGTTTTCTCACTGTACAACTCACGCAGCTATCATGGTGTGTATTTATACACGGGCAAGCAACACACGACCGACTCAAACAGCTAAACCTATTCCTACTGAGACTCTACTTGGACGCACACACGGCAACAGATGCCATGTAACTCGACTAGAACACAAATTTTGCCTTCCAATCTTTGGAAGTTTAGATTAATTTCCAACAGACCCTTATAATAATTAGGAATAAAAGATTTGAGTTGTTCATGACCTTTAATTAACCTCTCACCCTGTACTAGAGATTCAGTACGTTTTTTCTGTGACAGCCATTGGCAATCCCATAAAAATATCTAGTATTTAAATCTCTTTCTAAAATGAATTGGGCTTTTGAACACTGGGAGCATTTTTGATTTTTTAGTTTCAGTTCAAGGCTGTTAGAGGTCTAACTTCAGCGAACGCCTCCAGCTCATCAATTAAAGTTGATAAGGGAAGCTTCTCTTTTTTAAGAATACCAACTCATCAATCAGGGTATTATATTGTTGCAGATACTGGATGTAATTGGTATCTCTTGATATTAATATATTCCCTCTATCGGAAAAACTAAATATGCAATGACCAGCCGGCCTGCGGGTTTGTAACGAACAGCTACGGCCGGGCATCCTCCAACAATGGCGTTTCGCCAATCGCCACTCACCCTAACGTCGCATATCTTGCCGGTACTGCCCTGGCAGTGAATGTACTATCTTGGGCGAAGCTATTGTTGCTTCTCACCTGGCATATTATCGGGTGTCAAGAAAGACTTGGTAAAGGAAACGTAAAATAATACCAGTGGCGAACTGATGAGCCCACACTCGCCAAGTGTGTTTATCTAGAGCAAACTCCAATGAATCCTCCAATAAGAACACGAAATGTTGATCAGCCGACCTGTTCTTGTTGCCTTGGAGCTAAAACCCCAACAAGAAGAAGCTTAGTTAGTTAATTAATCAGTGGAGCCACAAAAGAACCGTCCCTTGTCTCCACGCTTCTCATCTCTCTCTATAAATTCAGTAATTCGGGATCGATCATCGTCAATAGCTAATAGCTAGCTAGGATCACGCTGAATCTCAGTTACTTTATCTACGTCGGCAATGGTGTCTCAGCCGCACGCACTGGTGATCCCGTACCCCGCGCAGGGCCACGTGATCCCGCTGCTGGAGGTTGCTCACGCGCTGGCCGACCGGGGCTTCGCCGTCACCTTCGTCAACACCGAGTTCATCCATGCCCGCGTCGTTGACGCCGGCGCCGGGTTAGAGGACGGCGGCCGGGTCCGGTTTGTGGCCGTGCCGGACGGCATGCCCCCCGGGGACGACCGGGCCGACCTGGTGAAGCTCACCATTCTCATGGAAGCCCACATGGCTCCGCGGGTGGAGGAGCTTGTCCTCGCCAGTGGTGAGGGAGGCGGGACTGGAGGGAAGATCACGTGCATGGTCACGGACTACAACCTCGGGGCGTGGGCGCTGGACATCGCGCGGAGGACAGGAATCCGGTCGGCGGCTGTGTGGCCGGCGTCGGCCGCCGTCTTGGCGACATTGCTCAGCTACGACAAGCTTATCAAGGACAACATCATCGACGCCGAAGACGGTAGGTGGAAGTGGAAGTTACTCAAGTCATCAATTTGATAAATATATATAATTGAATTATACGACATCAAATTATACCGCTAGAAAGTTTAACATATCTAAAGTTTGGAACATATATCTAGATCAACTCTCTCTACGTAGTGTAGCTGAGGTTTCTTACATCTATCTAGATCTAGGTTTGTCTTAGTTACATTTACCGATTAATCAGCCGTCTGTGTCTTCGCAGGCTCTGCACTAGGTGAAGAGATTTTCCTGCTGAGCTCCGACATGCCTCCCATGCGCAGCGCCCACCTCGCATGGAATTGCGTGGGCGAAAACGACCAGCAGGCGGCCTTCTTCCAGTACATCGTCGCGGGTGCCCGGGCAATCGAACACTGCGACTTCGTCATCTGCAACTCCTTCCAAGACGTGGAATCGGCAGCCTTCTCGCTCTTCCCTAACGTCCTCCCCGTCGGCCCGCTCCTCACCGGCGAGCGCAGCGGCAAGGCCGTCGGCCACTTCTGGAAGCCGGAGGACGAGGAGTCCATGTCCTGGCTCGATGCGCAGCCGGCGAGATCCGTCGTGTACGTCGCATTCGGCAGCTTCACGATGTTCGACCGGCGCCAGTTCGAGGAGCTCGCCCTGGGGCTCGAGCTCTCCGGCCAGGCATTCTTGTGGGTGGTGCGCCCCGACATTCTCCAGGGCGGCGCCGTGCACGACTACCCGGAGGGCTTCCTGGACCGAGTGTGTGGCGCCGGTGGCCGAGGCAAGCTCGTCGCGTGGTCGCCGCAGCAGCGCGTGCTAGCGCACCCGTCGGTGGCATGCTTCGTGTCGCACTGCGGATGGAACTCCACCATGGAGGGCGTCCGGAACGGCGTTCCTTTCATCGCGTGGCCCTACTTCGCGGACCAGTTCGTGAACCAGGTGTACATCTCCGACGTCTGGAAGGTCGGCCTTAAGGCTGTCGCCGACAAGTCCGGAGTGATCACCAAGGAGCACATCGCCGGCCTGCTGGAGGAGCTCAAGGGGGACGCCGGGATGAGAGAGAGAGTGGAGGCCTTGAAGAAGGCGGCGCATGAGAGCATTCAATCTGGGGAATCCTCACATGCAAACTTTGATACTTTTGCAGAGGGCATGAAGAAAGCATGATAGGCAGAACTGCTGTACTACCTGATAAGAGCTATCTCTAGCCCCAAATCGGCGTATTTAGTGCCTCCACACGTGTTTTGGAGACGAATGTGCTGTTATGCGGGCTGCGGTGGCCGGAGATGGCCGGGAGCGGCGGAATCGGGAGCGGTAGGTGGGGCGGAAGCGGGAATGTGCGAGCTAAAAGTTCCTTCGCGCCAACGCGGGGGAGAAGATGGAATTCGCCCTCGCACAACCTCTCCAACCTGGGAAGTTGGGGTTTTTGCGGCTCGAATCGGAGCGGCCCGGAATTTATTTAAAATATGGAAGTCCGGTGTGGGATCTAAACGGTCCCTTTCTTCGGATCCGAACCGAAAATCAGAGGTTATTATGCGGATGAGGGTCAGGTGGGGATATGAGATGATCAGCCATATACCTGTGTGTTGCCATGGAACAAGAAAAGGAAAATAGATATATCATAAGATATTCTTAATGCATGCGTAAAATATGCCAATACGTGATATTTAGCTAGGCAGCACTCAAGTACCCAACTTTAAATTGGAATTAGCACCTAGAAAGAGAGAGGCTAAGGGCATCTCCACTCGCGTCCCTCAAACCGTCCCCCAAAGGGGGACGCGCCGGACAAAAAAACGTTCCCAGCCGCATCCCCTAAAGCCGCTTTTTGTCCGGCCCGCCACCATACGGTGTCCGGCGCCCCGAGGCCGTCCCCGCCCAACAGGGGACGCTCCGGGCACGCCGGACACAACGAAAAACGAGATATGGCTAATGTAGGATGATCGAAGATGTTGTGGCTAGTGAAGAAGAAGAAGAAGATGCATATATATAGGTGCATGAGGGAGGTGAACAGGCACCGGAAGCCCCCGCCCAACAGGGGACGCTCCGGGCACGCCGGACACAACGAAAACGAGATATGGCTAATGGAGGATGATCGAAGATGTTGTGGCTAATGAAGAAGAAGAAGATGCATATATATAGGTGCATGAGGGAGGTGAACAGGCACCAGAAGATGAAGATGGCCGGCCGCCGGCGGTGCAAATTCTTGTGGCCGCCGATCAGTTTTCGCGCTCTGTTAATGGCGAGGACGATCGGATACCGCGCGGAAGCCGAACAGTTTGACTTCTGTCACGGCTCGTCTCACCAGCTGGGACTAAAGGGGATGCTAGCAGGCGCATGAGCTTTAGTCTCGGCTCGCGTGTTACCAGCCGGGACTAGATGCCCATACAAACCGGGGCAAAAGGTTGCCATGCGCGTGGGCGGATGCGGGACGACGTGGCCAGATCTTTAGTTCCGATCCAGACTACGGCCGGAACTAAAAGGAACATGACGAAATGCCTCTTTTCTACTAGTAGGCTACCTTCGAGCGCTCCTTGAGACCAAGTTTGGTACCAAGAAAACATCAAAGGCACCTATTGAGCACTTTGCGGTGAGTGTGGGTACACAGACACTAGGGATGTGTTGCCGCGAAAACTCGGAAGTATGCCCGAGCTAGAGTGCTCCTTTTATCCAGTTCACACTAGACCATTGGTTTCTATAAGTGACGTCATATCTCTTGTTGTATAATCTTCAGTAAACCAACGGGCCAATACAGAGCCAGGACAAGCCAACCACCTCAATCGTATGCATCAAAGCCAAGCGAACCTAAAAGGCTACAGAGCAACAATGTAGTCTGCCAATGTTTACGATGGTTTCGTTGATCGATCCTGTACCACGACTCTGACATTGGATGGGCTGCACCGCTCCAGTTTTTATTTGCAACGCGGAGTCAGCATCACTGATGTACACATAAAATTCTTTCCGTGTTACAAGTTGGAACTTGAACCAATTACTGTAGTTAAGATACGTAAAGCAACCAGGTGAACAACATGTGGGAGTAATTGTTTGGTTCTCCAGCCAGCAGTTGAAATCACAAAATTCCACATGGTTTTACAAGTTGAAAATAAATCTGTCTAGAAATGCCAGTTCCTTTTCTTGATCCAGAATTTTGTATTGGTAAAACAATGAATAAAAGTAAAATTATACTACCTCAGTTGCAAAATGTAAGGTTATTTATTATAGAAAGCTAAAAATAGAAGTAAAATTATACTGCCTTCGTTGCAAGATATAATCTTTTTTTACACAGCTATTTTAGCTTTCTAAAAAGCATTACATCACGAAATGAAGAATATAAGAGGAAATCATAGATGGTTCAAATGATAATATTACAAATCTTTTAATATAAGTCTGCAACATACACAGAATAGTGCTTAGAATATTACAATACCAGGTTTTTGAAATGTTCCTTATAGCATCTTCAACAGGACGGCATGTTCATTTGTGTCGGCCGTGAACACGAAAATGGTTATTTTTTACCGCACGTCCGTTTGCGTCTAGCGTGCCCCTAGCCCCCAACACATATTATTTTTCCAATATTTTTTAATCCATCAATTGAAAAGCATAATTTACATATGAAATAAACAAAAAAATAAGAAGAAACAAATACTAAAATGAAAACTGTTAGGCCCCTCGCCTACTTGTCGCCCATCAGAGCGGTTGACGACCCAGCCCCCTCTGTTGCCTCACTCCCTCCTCCGCTTCTTCACCATCACCCGTAGCTCCATGCATCCGCTGCATGGTCGCCAAAGCTCGGTGGCGTCATCCTCGGCCTTAGTAGTGTCCGGCCTTCTTTAGCGTCTCAAAGGATGCAACTAAGGCCCTCATCTCCGCCGCTTACTCATCTAGGTCAGGCCCACTCCAGTCGTCGTCATGATCCAACTCCTCTACGTCCGCCGCCTCCCAACGGTGTTGCTGCTCCGTGTCAAACGCCGCGTGGGCCCCCGCACTGCGTCATCCATGAACTTCACGTTCATCGCCGCGTCGATAACGTCGTTCACGCTATCTTCGTTCTCGTCGTCGTACTCGTCGGCGCGGGGGGGGGGGGGGGGGGGGGAGACGGTCGAGCATGCACCCCTTTTTATATACGCCGAGCCGAGGGCGCGACACGTTTGGCAACGGCATTAATTTCATTGGTAGAGGTGGGCAGCGGCCACTCAACAGGCGAAGCATCACCATTAACGTGGCGTAGACTGCTGAAGCGATGTCTCGTCGCCACTACTGACGCGCCTGAGAAGACGTATCGACCTAAATCGCTGCCAGGCGGGGCCGTGGGAGAAGCGAGCGGTCACGCGGCGTGACCGCGCGCATCCAAGGTGCATGTTTGGGCCTCATTTGCGTCTCTGTTTGCGTCGGGCCGTTGGAGATGCCCTTAGGGCGCGTTTGGTTGCCTGGGCCGATTTGCTGCATGCATGCGCCCGCGAGATGGGGGGCATTGCGCGTTGCGAACGGGCTATGGGCCACTTTCGGCCCGTCGTTTGGTAGCCTGTGAGCCTTTTGCGCGCCGGAGAAGGAACCCAGGCCCCATCGTTTGATTGCCCGTTTCTAGCCCATTCTTCCCAGGTCGTGCAACCCACAGCCTGTTTGGTTGCAGATAGCTCAGTGTCGTGGTAACCCCTTCACTTTGAGTGGTGAGGTTACCCAGTACTGAATAACAACACACATGAGATTCAGTTCATCAGAAAAGATGCTGGTAATACACATCAACTACTACTTAGTGGGCGATGCATCACGAACGAAGCAACTACTTCGTGATGCATCACAAGTTCGTCACGAGGGGTTAGTATATACCACCTCGAACAAGTTCATCATTACAAACCGGGGATCAGGTTGTAGCAAGTCCTAGCTAATGGAGGGATACAAGATCACCTCCCAAAATCAGCGGTTCATGACGAAGGAAGCAGAAGCACTAAGCAGGAAACTGGTTGCAGATCCAGGTCCTAAGCCAGCTCCTCCTCTCTGGTGGCTGCAGCTTATGGTAGACGGCATACTCGGCTTCATTGTCTGCAATGAAGTCGATTGCCCTGACCAGCAAGTTAGGCTGGAACAGCTGCGCCTTGCAGACGAACCGGGGAGTGAAGATCGTCTTCATCTGAGCGTAGTTGATGATCGGAGTACCGATGTACTGACGGTGCTTCGGGTACCGCTGCAATCGACAAGGAACACCTGTAAGCGTACACGACATTGACATGTATATACTTTGAGATCTATGCAAGAGCTCAATGAGGATTCGTACTAGGATGTACTCGTCCGCCGCCCCTTCATCACCGCCTTAGAAGCAGCAACCAGCTTCGCTCCAGTCCAGAATGCGAACGGATTTCATCTTCGTTATGACGCTCCACTTCGTCCTCCAGTTTCTGATGTGGTTGTACAGCTGAAGAGTGGTGACATGTACCCTGGCGAATGCAAGGACATCCGCGGCTAACTTCTTCATCTGCTCCTCCTTGAATCCCATGTTGAAGCAGAGGCCGCTACGGACGAGCTGAACCAACCGGTTCAGCACAAACTCTGATAGCTCAGGTTTTCAAACCATGGCTGGTTTGCTTGCTATCAGAGATGGCTGAGCATTCACACTTGCCACAGACAGATCAGGGGAGCCCAAAGGTATGATCGCCTACATGATAAACACTACCAGATCAATGAACTACCAAATGGAAATTCGTAAGCACTACCAGATCAATGAACTACCAAATGGAAATCGTTAAGCACTACCAGATCTATGAACTGCCAGTTCCACATCAAAGAACAACGAGGTAGGTAAGATCGGCCTTACAGTCAAAGGAGCCACACGCAGCACCGAGGTAGGGGAAGCAAGGGACCCTGGCGGAGATGCAGCCAGCACCACCGTCCTAGTGGAAGATGCAGGCAGCACCACCGTCCCCGTCCTAGAGTCAGATGGAACCTGGAAAACCTCCACAACCTCCACCGGCGACGATAGAATGTCGTACAATGGATTCGTTCAGACCCCGGTTGTGTACCCATAAGATCTAGATCTAAGGCTAGGGTTTGCAGAAGCTTAACACAACCGAAGTCATCGACGCACACATAGAAGACGACCATCCTCCACGACCAGTAGCCGCCGCCACAGCCGCCCTCGCCGCCGCAAGCCTCGCCGACCGTGCGGGTGAGGTAGAGCCGGCCATGTCGCTAGATCGGGGATGCTGGATGACCTTGAAATGGGAGGCAATGGGGGATTTGGATTTGCCGGTGAGAGAGCGGCCCCTATATACGATGGCGAAAATTCAAGCGCGGTGACCGAATTCATGGTGCGGAGATTTCGCCGTCTCGCGCGAGCTCCCACCATCTCCCGCGGTGGCTCTGCGAGGACGCCACGTTCTCCACTTCTGCGGAAACGGGGGTGGCTCGCTAGAAACGGCCGAACCAGGCGTTCCACCAGGGCCTGACCCGAGGGTGCTTTGAGAACCGGTTCCTGCAAGAACGCGGCGTCGACAAGGAAACCAAACGGGGCGAAAAAGCTGCGCCGATGCGAGCCAAGGAGGCATGCAGCCTACTAAACGCGCCCTTATAGGCAACACTGCACCAAATGTTTTACCATGCATGCCTTAATCTAACAGGCATACCATCTGATTTGCCCACATGCTCTACTTGCTTTCCAAAATACCAGGTCATGCTGCCACTCGTATGGTGGATACCAGTTAGTGCTATGGGCAAATATAGCAAAATGTTAACCTACAGAAGGTTAACACCCACCTGCATGTTAGAACTTAATAATTAGCTAACTGCAGAACACCACACCATACCTCCACCCTAACCACTTCAGTTTTTTTAATGGAGGAGCAACTACCAGCTGCTGTGTGGCAGTGGAATTTCTCCACAAAATCAACTCATGTGTTCGGTCGAAAACTCGGAAGTACGCCCGAGCTAGAGTGCCATTAACTACCTCGTACATGATGGGCTAAATGAGGTGCACACCGACATGTACCAGGGGCCGAAACGCAGCTGCAAACTCCCTTGAATTGATGTCCATCCAACACTCACCGGCTCGGTCTTTAATTCGTGTACGATACGGTGCAGCAAAACTACTACGTATTGCTTCATTTAATAAATCCTGCCCCGTTTCATTTATTACGCTTGCATACCTGATCACCACTCGATATCACTTTTGATTTACAGATCAAAGGAGCTCGGGCGCTATTCGTCCGCTCTCTGTGTTGCCGCCCTCTTTTAGTTATTTGATAGTGGACTTCAAGAAAGATTTAGATCATTGTGAAGCTACAAAAACATAAAGAAATTACCCAGGTACAAGCCGTCTCTGGTTTGCTGATCGCGACTCGCGAGAGGAGATTTCGTTCTTCAGCATCTATACGTATGGGAGCTCGTGTTTTGGCTAGTAGGTGCATATAAATTTATTATTGAAAATGCATAAATATATATCCTAAAATATCAAAAAATTGAAATAAAAAATTCACATATACATATGGACATTCTATGTTGTCACACAAGTTTTCGGGCAAACGAACAATTTATGTTGCTTGTGTAAAAAACACAAAAAATGTTTGGTAAATAATCGTGTTGAAGCATCAAAAAAAATTACATGGGACACAAAAATATTCTATTTTCCCGAAAATTTGTGTGCCAACATAAAATATCTAGATATGCATGTGAAATTTATTTCAGAATTTTAATATTTTAAATTGTATTTTCTCATAACTGGTTCATATGCACCTATAACCCGAAATGCATTTCGGAGTCTTATGCGGCTTTATTCATTTAAAGGCCAACACTTGATCAGTGTCTTCTATATAAAAACACCCCTCTCGTCCAGGACGCTCGGGCTTTATTTGTAATCAACGCGTCTCTACGGACATTGTTCAGTAGTGGCAGACATGGCCATATACACGAGGAAATATGGGAATGGTCATCTATCTGGACACAATTTATTGTTTCACATAACGAGTGCATCCATCCTAACTATGCAGAGGTCGGGTATTACGACAAACTTTGAAGTAATAAAGCGCCCTTTTTCGAAAAGACATTTTTTTTTTGATAAAGGATGCTTTATTACTCTTGGGAAGCAATTACATCCAGCCTCTGCATAACCAGGATGCACACAGCCGTTTATGATAGTCAAGTCTAGAATAAAAGATAATAAACTAGAAATTAGGCGAAATACATATCGGAACGATGAAACGTAAAACGCCTAAGATGGGGGTGGGGCTTCAATCCGTAGACTATGCTGCCACCCATGTAGGGAAAAAGTATCCCTCGCCGTAGCCTCCAATCGTGTACAGACCTCCGTAAATAGGTCTCGGTTCTCCATACGCTGAAGAGGCAACCACGAACGAAGAATCCCCGTACATCTGTAGATAACCTGCAACAAAGAGGAGTTAATGTCGTTAAAAATCTTGTCATTTCTACTCAGCCAAAGCGCCCAGATTACTGCTAGCGCCCCCACCCTAAGAAGCAACTTGAACCTTGAATCTATACCATGAAGCCAATTACCAAAGACATTGGCCACACTAGTGGGAGGATACAAGGTAGACGCTACTTGGATGACAGACCAAATAGATCTCGCAAACTGGCACTGGAAGAAGAGGTGTTTAATAGTTTCATCATGATGACAAAAAACACATCTAGAGCTTCCTTGCCAATTCCGCTTAACAAGATTATCTTTGGTGAGGATGACTCCTCGATGAAGGTACCATCCAAAAATTTTGATTTTTAGCGGTATCTTCATCTTCCAAATTTTCTTATTATTATCAACTGGTAAATCAGAATGGATTATGGCATTGTATAATGATTTCACCGAGAAAGAGCCATCTACATGTAAATTCCACCTAAATTCATCTGGTTCCGGTGATAGAATAACATCCCCCAACCTATGAATTAAAGCATTCCATGCATCTAGCCTTTGCCCGAGCAAAACGCGTCGAAACGTCACATTCGGTGGAGAGGTGGCCATCACCGTGGCAATGGTATCTCCCTTGCGACGAACGATACTATACAGCGCAGGATACTGTTCACTTAAGGGTGCATTGTCCAACCAAGCATCCTCCCAGAACCGTATCTGTGCTCCATTCTTAATTGAGAAAGTACCATGACGAAAAAAGTCATTTTTTGACGCCATTAGACCTGCCCAGAAGTGTGAATCACCAGGTTTCCAAACCACCTGGGATAACGTCTTGGAGCCGATATACTTTCTTCGGAGTATAGTTTGCCAAATCCCGTCCTCGGTAAGGAGCTTGAAAAGCCATTTACCTAGCAGAGCTGTGTTTTTGACTTCTAAGTCATGAACACCAAGCCCGCCTTGATCTTTAGGACTACAAACTACACTCCATTTAACCAGTCGATACTTCTTTTTCTCACTATCTCCTTGCCAAAAGAATCTGGATCGATAATAATCGAGTTTGTGCAGAACTCCTTTTGGCAAAAGGAAGAAAGATAACATATACAGTACCATATTTGTCAGTACCGAATTAATGAGTACCAATCTTCCTCCCAGAGATAGTAATTTGCCTTTCCAACTACTAAGGCGCTTCTGTAGTCTTTCCTCTACTATTTTCCATTCAGCGATCGTGAGTCTCCGATAATGAATCGGAATACCCAGATAGCGAATGGGAAAATGGCCTTGCCCGCAACCGAACAACTCTGTATAAAGAGCTGTATCATTTTGGGCATCACCGAAACAGAACAATTCACTTTTATGGAAATTAATTTTCAATCCCGATAATTGCTCAAAAGCTACCAAAATTAATTTCAGGTTCTGAGCTTTTTCTAGATCATGATCCATAAACAGAATTGTATCATCGGCATATTGAAGGATTGATAAACCACCATCAACCAGATGTGGAATCACCCCTTCAATTTGACCATCAGACTTGGCCCGCTCTATGAGTATTGCCAGCATATCCGCCACAATGTTAAATAACATCGGCGATAGCGGATCTCCTTGGCGTAACCCTTTTCGTGTTTGGAAATAATGGCCGGTGTCATCATTGACCCGAATTGCCACACTACCTCCATTCACAAAATCATTCGAAAAGACATAGGAGCCAACATGAATTTCCGGCAAGCTGAGGCCCATGTAAATTACCACGGCAAACAATGGCTTCTGACTATGCTGAAACATATGCTATTGGAGAAGACGAAATAACTGGAGTGTCAACGTGGTTAGTTAAACTAAACCTAGCATTTTATCGACCATCATCAATTGAGCGTGTGCCGGTAAAAGTCGTGGTCTGCTATGTAATCTGGTGATGGTTTATCTGCTGAGCATAAGGCAATTTTTTAATACTGGGCATGGCTCATTCTTCGTCATGCAAGTGCTGTAGCGCACAGGAGATGACGTACTTGATTAAGTGGAAATTAGATGCTGGGTCGCCAGTAGTTTAACCCTGATCTCGATAACAACGGTTTTAACTATGTTTAATTTGGTAACACGTAGTTAGTGTTGTTCTTGTATCCTTAATTGCTTCAGTTTGCTGGACGCTGGAGATGTTAAGTTTGTAGTTGTTAATCAATTAAGCTTGTAGTGACCAACTAATGGAGAATGGGTCGTCGTCCTTAATGAGTTTGCGATCACCATCATGCATGCGAGGTTCACCGTAACGGACAGCTGCGGTTGGCATCCTCCAGCAACATTGTTTTCCTCTTGGTAGCGAATGTACAATCTTGGGCGAAGCTATTGGTGCTTCTCACTGGGCATACATGATACATGAAGTTTGAAGTAGTCTCCAGTAAGTAGAATAATTACCAGTGACGAACTGGTGAGGGTGAGCCCTCACTTGCCAAGTGTGTCTGTCTACAAGAAACTGGCAATGGATCCGTAAATAAGAACACAAAATGCCAGCTGATCTATCAGCCGACCTGTTCTTGTTGCTCTGGAACTAAAACCCCAACAAGAAGAAGGCCGGAGCTTATATTTAGTTAATTAATCACTACTGGAGCCACAAAATAACCGTCACTTCTTTGTTTCCACGCTCTCGTCTCTCACTATAAATTCTACGGACTGTTTGGACGATCGATATCAATAGGTATATACCTACTGCATGCACCATCGTCGCCGATAGCTAGCTAAATCGACCACGGTTGTTCATCTACGATCGTCGGCAATGGTGTCTCCGCCGCACGCGCTGGTGATCCCGTACCCGGCGCAGGGCCACGTGATCCCGCTGCTGGAGGTGGCGCACGCGCTGGCCGACAGGGGTTTCACCGTCACCTTCGTAAACACTGAGTTCAACCACGCCCGCGTCGTCGCGGCCGGCGCCGGGCTCGAGGACGGCGGCCGGATCCGGTTCGTGGCGGTGCCGGACGGCATGGCCCCCGGGGAGGACCGGAACCAGCTGGTGAGGCTCACCATGCTCATGGAGGAGTTCATGGCTCCGCGGGTGGAAGAGCTCGTCCTCGCCAGCGGCGAGGGCGGTGGCGCGGGAGGGAAGATCACGTGCATGGTGACCGACTACAATGTTGGGTCGTGGGCGCTGCAAGTTGCGCGCAGGACCGGGATCCGGTCGGCGGCCGTGTGGCCGGCGTCGACCGCCGTCCTGGCGACGCTGCTGAGCTTTAACAAGCTCATCGAGGATAAGATCATTGATCCGGAAGACGGTAAGTGGACGCTAGCTAACTGAATTCTCTTTAGCCCAACTGCCCAAGGAGTATCACACCTATACATGGACTTAAGCGGAAAAAAAACAGAAACACAAGTGCACAACTTAATACAACTTCAACTGAAGTACTTTGCACATTTCAAAATTGGATAAGACTTGAGAAAATTGTAGTCGACTATGACAGATAAATTCGGTGCACGAAATAAAGTAGTACTCCGTATACGGGTCGTCATGGCATTGGTGTGTAAATTGACTTCATCTCAAGGATCAACCGGGTATCATGCCCCTAGTGGTGAACCAAAATTTGAAACCAATCTAAAATATTAAGCTGAGGCGTCTGAGAGAACTCCAAATTCGATATGTGGTAGTGAAACTGGAGACTGTAGAGAGGGTCACAATGGTAATGTTTGAAAGTGAGGGTATGTGCCGGTGTGGAGTTGTATACCGAGAGGACTTGACCTAGGGTGTTAGGAGGGTGTGTCCCAAGCCTAGTCAGTTATGCCTTTGACATGATCTTTGAAAGGATTATCTTGCAACTATTACCTCTCTTTGCTAATTCTAACTAAATCTAGTTGACTTCGGAACCGTTGGATTGCATCATGATTCATGCTATCTTGTGAGTTGCATATGGATTTCAACTAAGATTTTTTGAGCAACATATCCGTTGCAACTTTCTCTAGTTGCACATGGATTGCCATTAAAATTTCTCCAGCTACACTTGGACTGCAATTGAGAAAAAAAAATCTAGACCAACGAATTTGCTTCATATTCGTGCGAACATATAAGTTGTACATGAGTCACAACTACTCCCTTTGTCCAATTAAGTAGCGCACACATTTTCAAGATTTAAGTTTGGTCATTGATTTGATCAGCCAAACATAAATTATATGTTATGTATGTTATAACATAGTATTTGAAGAAAGTTTTTATTGGTATAAATTTTATAATAATAAAAATGTTTAATTGATCAAATTGGTGGTTAAAATGTAGACACGATAGAGTGAGTAAATTGTAACTAAGATTTTGATGATATCACCTGGCTGAAACATTGAAAGAGGGGATATACTAACAATAATACTAGACTTACGGACTAGTTATGCTACGGAAACTTTACGGACACACGTGTTGCGGGTTGATTGGCTATGTTTCCCTGCCCTTGCTGAAAAATAGGATCGCGCTCTGATTTCTAGCCTGCTGCTGTGAGTCCGTAAGTGAATTTTGTAAAAGTAGTCCGTACGTGTAGCATTGCTCATATACTAATCCCGATACTAATTAATCAGTCCGGCTTTGCAGGGTCTGCACTGGGTGACAAACCTTTTCAGCTAAGCCCTGACATGCCCCTCATGCATAGTGCCCACCTCTCATGGAACTGCATAGGTGACCACGACCAGCAGGCGGCCCTCTTCCGGTACCTTGTCGAGGGCGTCCGTGCAATCGAGCAGTGCGACTTCGTCATCTGCAACTCCTTCAAAGATGCAGAACCGGCGGCATTCTCACTCTTCCCCAATGTACTACCCGTCGGCCCGCTCCTCACCGGCGAGCGCAGCGGCAAGGCCGTCGGCCACTTCTGGAAGCCCGAGGATGAGGAGTGCATGTCCTGGCTTGACACGCAACCGGCGAGATCCGTCGTGTACGTCGCATTTGGCAGCTTCACAATGTTCAACCGGCGCCAATTCGAGGAGCTCGCCCTGGGGCTCGAGCTCTCCGGCCAGGCATTCTTGTGGGTGGTGCGCCCCGACATTCTCCAAGGCGGCGCTGAGCACGACTACCCGGAGGGCTTCCTAGACCGCGTGTGTGGTGCCGGTGGCCGAGGCAAGCTGGTTACATGGTCGCCCCAGCAACGCGTGCTAGCGCACCCATCGGTGGCATGCTTCGTGTCGCACTGCGGGTGGAACTCCACCATGGAGGGCGTCCGGAATGGCGTGCCATTCCTTGCCTGGCCCTACTTTGCCGACCAGTTTGTGAACCAGCTCTACATCTCTGATATCTGGAAGGTCGGCTTCAAGGCCGTTGCCGACGAGTCTG
Source organism: Lolium rigidum (assembly GCF_022539505.1). Lineage (NCBI taxonomy): Eukaryota > Viridiplantae > Streptophyta > Magnoliopsida > Poales > Poaceae > Lolium > Lolium rigidum. The sequence continues at coordinate 350,399,264 of NC_061508.1, forward strand.
GGATAATAACGAAGGAGCACATAGCCGGCAGGGTGGAAGAGCTGATGGGGAATGCCGACATGAGGGAGAGGGTGGAGGCCATGAAGAAGGCGGCGCACGAGAGCATTCAAGAAGGGGGATCTTCACATGGAAACTTTGATACTTTTGCAGAGGGAATGAAGAAAGCATGATGATCTGCTGCTATATGTAAGCTTGAGTGTATCAGTACGTTTGTTGCAAATTTGCACACGCTTAAGATAAGGTCAAAATTGCCGAGAAATAAAGTATAATTACATCACTTGAGCACTAACTCAGGGATAATAAAACATTCACGTTGCCAATAATTGGCTCAAGGGTCACCAGAGAGAGTGACAAATAAGTTGTCTATAGTCCCAAGAATCACTCTTAAGTCTTAACTACAATAGCAACATCTGTTAAAGAGTACCTTGTATAGCTATGCACCCACTAGTTTTTTTTTCGAAAGGGGGAACAAGTCCCAGCCTCTGCATCAAAGTGATGCATACGGCTTTTATTTCATTATTGAAAAATATAGCCACGGACCCTACAACCAAGAGTGCTTATTACAAATCATGGATCACACAAAGTCTCAATGTGGATCAGCCAACTAAAAAGAGATGACATGGCTAAGCTTATTGGAGATATCAGCAAGTGAGTCGGCGATCAAGCTGCCAGCCGCACTGGCTGAATAAATCCCGAGCGACCGTCTCCAAACGGTTGCACCCAAAATCCATGTCCTGGCGCTGCGTCACCGGCTGGAGACATAACCACGAATGGGTCCAGTGGGTAGCAAGAGGAATAACCTGCAAAAAAGAAACATTCTTTATTTTGTTAAAAGTAAGATCATTTCTCACATGCCACATGGTCCATAAAAGAGCAGGTATGCCAACTCTCAGCTGACTCTTCACTCTCTTGTCAACACCTTGCAACCAAACATGTAATTGCTATGCACCCACTAGTACACCGAACATGCACTTAGAACGAGCTATCCTACATAGTCCAAATCCATCTTGTATTTGATAGCGGTGATGCCACCTTGTGCTCCACCGCATAGTCTAACCAAGTCATCCTGAGGGATATAAAGTTGAGAAACTATGTACTTAGGTTCTACGATGCAAAAGTGAGATAATTTGATGTATTTTCGATAAAGGGAATATATTAATATCAAGAGATACCAATTACACCCAGCCTCTGCAACAACGCACCACCCTAATGGCACTACGGATGCACACAGCCAAAAAAAGGAAAAGAAAACTAAGAACAAAAGTCCCGCTACAGTATCTCGGGCCTAACAACAGCAATACATCCACCGCCATGACAACACCTGAATTGCAGACTCTCCAAAAAACGACGTCTCCAAGAAGGGAACAGTGCTCAAACACCGTCGTCGCCCAATCAAAGATCTTAGGTTTTCACACTGAAGATAGTCCCCCCCCCCCCTCAAAATAATGCCTCCACCAAGGTCACTGCCAGGCACAACCAGTTAAGGCCAGACCTTGGGTTTTCACTCTGAAAGGTAGGACTCTGCGCTTCACATGTGTTTTCGCCCCCACTTTCATACCGCTGTTGTGAAGCACGGACACCAAGCAAGCCCCTCAACAGCGCGGAGACTTGAACCTCCCTTAGCTAGTCCTCCCCTCCGGCCTTCATGAAATTCTCTTCTTCCGACTTTCATCATGGATCCATAGTCACTTGATATCAACACAGAAAAAGAGCTTCGCGCCGCTCCCTACAGAACCAAACGGTCGAAATAAATGCATGGGTGCGCACGACCGAATACCTCCGATCCAGCAAACTCCAGGCAAAGAGATAATTTGATGTTACACTACCATTATCATAAGTTATGAATACAATAAAGAAAGTAAGCATATACTATATAGCTATAGGGTCACTTGAAAAAATAATATACACGTACCTCGTCAAACGGGTAAAAAATGACACCACGATGAATGAATTAATTAGAGGGATGATTTGCAGGAGGTGTTCATTCTCAACATCGGTAAGGTAGCATCCCAGAGAGATAACTGGTATTCCTCATCTTCGTCCTCTTCCTCTCCGTAGCCATTGTTGAGGGACTTCTCCTTCCAAGGAAAAGCACACCACCATGTCCGGTGAGATTGTTCCAGGCAATGAAATCATGATCGGCTGAGGGCTGATAGCTGAAGAGGTTTTTCCTAGACTTGGTGGAAACTAGCTCAGGGTGTCGTCTCTAACTTTTGAGTTATTTTGTACTAGTAATCTGTCATGTATTCGTACGCATATGTAAACGTATGTAATCTACTGATCTATATATAAAGGAGACATGTGGAGGTTGTGCCCAACGCAACCTTAAAATCAAACTTGGTATTAGAGCAGTATCATCCACCGCCGCCACATCCCTCCAAACCCTAACCACGCCGCGCGCTCCGCCACCCCCATGGTGAACTCCCACTCCTCTGGCCTGTAGCTTTCGGGCTCAGCCGCCATAGTCTCTCTATCAGCCACTACCACCGCCACCATGGTGTTGGAGATAGTGCCCTCGAGGCGAATAATAAAGAAGTATTTATTTTGTATCTCAATAGTTATAATTGTTTTGTGCCATGATATAATTGTATTAATCAGAAACATTAATACACGTGTGGTATTGCAAACAAACCATGGTCCCTAGTAAGCATATGTTTGTGAACTAGCTCATTTTGGTCATTCGATGGTCGAGGTTTCCCGGTCATGGACATATATGTCATTTGACAATGGTATCATATCATTAAGTGAATGATATGATGGACTTTCCCAATATATAAATATTGTAACGCGATCAAGTCATCAAGTAGAAAGTTACGATGTTTACGGAAGCGTAGTGACCTAATTATTAGACCGTGAGATCATATCTAATCACTATCACCGAAGGCTACTTTGATTGCATCAACCGTCACATCATAATGGATGATCATAAAGGTGTAATTGGGTATTTCGACGTACATGTACAACAGAGGCTGCTTTGACTGCATTAACTGTACATGTACAAATACGATGGCACATGAAAAATTATTTCCACAAAATATAGTACTGGCACCGTGCTCCTACTACTAGCATACTAAGCCGGAACGGGCTAGTAGCAGATCCACATACTAGTAGCGTACATCCCATACACGCTACCAGTAGAAGCCGTGTTGGTGGCGCGCTCCAGGGTACGCCATCATTAATGATTATTTGTAGCGTACGTGGAGGGTACCCCACCAGTAACCACGTACCAATGGTGTGATACAGGTGGCTCATCGGGGTCCGCTAGCAAAGGGGTAGTATGCCACCAATAGACATATTCCTACTAGTGAGATGGCCTAAATTAATATGTGCACTTAATTATCGGTAACAAATTTCTGAACTATGAAGTACAAACATGGTTTATACACTAGACTCAACTAACATATAGCCTAAGTTAGCATATGCTCAAATGCTCAAATGTGCAATCATCATAAGTTGTTTATACACTAGATTTAAGTTGTTTTACCAATAGATGGTATAAGTGCAATAAATGCATCCATTTCACTAATAGATGGTCTAAAGCAGCTAAATCCTAAAAAAAACTGGTAAGAACCACTGCTCCTCCATAGCCAAGGAATCTTCTTCCGGTGTCACATCCTTAGAAAGCAACAAATTTTCGAAATCTACATTAGTAGTCATAGAGTTTTTGCTTATAGCTAATGTCACACTAATCAACAATGTAGATGGTCTTGGGGAGCTACAGAAACATCACACACACGATAAACAACTCAAATTAGCTCCAATACAATATAAAAACAAAAATATCCCCAAATTAGAGAATATAACTCCCCTATAATATGATAATCCATATATTTTTCTCAAGATGTCACTGGTAGAAAAATGGGCTTTAGTCCCGGTTCGCAACTGCCATTAGTCGCGGTTGCGCAACCGGGACCAATTAAGCGCGACTAAAGGCCCCCCTTTAGTCGCGGTTGCTTACGAACCGCGACTAAAGGCCCGTCCACGTGGGCGCCAGGCGACCGTCGGGGCGGAGGACCTTTAGTCGCGGTTCTTCTGGCCAACCGTGACTTTTAATTTGTATTGTTTTATTTATTTTATATTTTATTTTGTGTTTTATTTTAATTTTGAAGGAGTTTCACATATTCTACGCTACTATATACATGCATATGAATGTACAATTTCAAACAAGTTTGAAATTAGAACCAAAAAGAATTCAAGAGGAATATACAATATATATTCAATCTCGGATGACCATATACAATTTCGAACAAGTTTCCATACATAATTTACGGCAACAGAAGTTCTACATCCTCGTAATAGTGTTCTCCTTTAGGATGGAGGACTTCCCTCATCAAAAATCCTGCTAGTTCCTCTTGAATTGGTCGGAAGCGAGCTTCTGGACTAAGCATCTTCCGCAAGTTATTCCTCTTGACGTTGTTATCCAACGGCTTCCGCTCAGAGGTGTATCTCCGGATGAACTCACAAACATAGTATTCACATAGATTGGTCCCCGGTGGCTGAACATTCCCAGACAGTACCTTTTTAAATTCTAGCTGTTTTTTGAATTCACTGACCGTTTCATCTGTGAACCGTCTCCAAACCCTACAGGGCAAAGAAAATTAAATTAACAAGGGAGTTATTAGTTACTTGATATTAGGAAATGAATGAAAGAGGCCGATCGATATAGAGCGCAAATGATTGAAAACAATTACTTTTGCATCATATGTCTCATGTTGACCAAAGCTTTGGATCCATATTCAGAGAGTCCATGACGAGAACTCTGGAGGTGTGAAATTCAATTATGAGCAGAATTCAGTGGAACCTGTGGACACGATACATGCACAACTCATCGATTAGAAATACCATGCATGGAGTAAACAAAAGAGAATGTGCTCAAGACAGAAACACTCACCCAAAATGGTAAGGAAATAGAATTTCACTTTTGAGCTGCTGCTTTGTAAGAAAATCAGACAGGTCTTGCTCCACGTCGGCGGGGTGTCTTTCTAACACATATCCATTAACGATTTGTGGGTCAATGAACCCAACATCATGGATGTTCCTTATTCTGCATTCCCTAATCTTCATTCTGCATAAAAGCGTACACAACAATATAGTTAGGACAATATAATATATATATATATATATAGTGCAGGCAATGAACGAGATGGGGTAGAAATAAATCACTTACAGAACGTAGTAACTGATGATAGATTTGTCGAGCTCGCGCAGATTGAACAGCTGGAACAATTCACTCAGATGAACTGTTACATAGTAATGTTTGAAGTGATGCTCATGTCTAACTTCCGCATAAATATATTCTTTGCCGGCATTATTTTTTATGTAACCCTTGTACCGACGTACAAGATTTTGCATTTGTGCTGGTAGATCCTCTTCCTGCGCAGGCTCGATGAGAGGCCCATTCGGCACATATGTAATTGCTACCTCACTCATTGGCGCCTCCTCAAGGCCTAACACTGCACGAAGAGTCATACCGATCTCGGCCGCTTTTTCTCTGACACCCGTTACAGTCATTCCCTGTGCTGCCGCAGCTGCTATGATAGTGGGGTCCATTAGTTCAGCATCCGGACCGGCTGCTTTCACTATGAGCGGGGGGGGGGGGTCGATTGTTTATTTTGTTCCCCGAGCAGGGCAACTTGTTTCCCGCTTTTTTTACTTTCTTTTTTCTCCTCCTCCAAGGCTTTCTTCTCCTCCTCCGCCAAGTCTTTTGATACGTCTCAAACGTATCTATAATTTCTTATGTTCCATGCTACTTTTATGACGATACTCACATGTTTTATACACATTATCATGCATTTTTCGGCACTAACCTATTGACGAGATGCCGAAGAGCCAGTTGCTGTTTTCTGCTGCTTTTTGGTTTCAGAAATCCTACAAAGGAAATATTCTCGGAATTGGACGAAATCAACGCCCAGGGTTTTTTTTTCTCCACGGAGCTTCCAGAAGACCGAAGGGGATACGAAGTGGGGTGACGAGGCGCCGCCACCATAGGGCCGCGCGGCCTGGGTGGGGCCCATGCCGCCCTATGGTGTGGGCCCCTTGTCAGCCCTCTGATACGTCCCAAACGTATCTATAATTTCTTATGTTCCATGCTACTTTTATGATGATACTCACATGTTTTATACATACTTTATGTCATTATTATGCATTTTCCGGCACTAACCTATTAACGAGATGCCGAAGAGCCAGTTGCTGTTTTATGCTGTTTTTGGTTTCAGAAATCCTACAAAGGAAATACTCTCGGAATTGGACGAAATCAACGCCCAGGGTCTTATTTTTCCACGGAGCTTCCAGAAGACCGAAGTGGTTACGAAGTGGGGCGACGAGGCGCTGACACCACAGGGCCGCGCGACCTGGGTGGGGGCCGCGCGACCTGGGTGGGGCCCGCGGCGCCCTATGGTGTGGGGCCCTCGTGCCTCCACCGACGCTGCCCTTCCGCCTACTTATAGCCTTCGTCGCGAAAACCCCTGTACCGAGAGCCACGATACAGAAAACCTTCCAGAGACGCCGCCGCCAATCCCATCTCGGGGGATTCAGGAGATCGCCTCCGGCACCCTACCGGAGAGGGGAATCATCTCCCGGAGGACTCTTCATCGCCATGATCGCCTCCGGATTGATGTGTGAGTAGTTCACCCCTGGACTATGGGTCCATAGCAGTAGCTAGATGGTTGTCTTCTCCTCATTGTGCTATCATGTTAGATCTTGTGAGCTGCCTATCATGATCAAGATCATCTATTTGTAATGCTACATGTTGTGTTTGTTGGGATCCGATGAATATGGAATACTATGTCAAGTTGATTATCAATCTATCATGTATATGTTGTTTATGTTCTTGCATGCTCTCCGTTGCTAGTAGAGGCTCTGGCCAAGTTGATACTTGTAACTCCAAGAGGGAGTATTTATGCTCGATAGTGGGTTCATGCCTCCATTGAATCTGGAACAGTGACAGAAAGTTCAAAGGTATGGATGTGCTGTTGCCACTAGGGATAAAACATCAATGCTTTGTCTAAGGATATTTGTGTTGATTACATTACGTACCATACTTAATGCAATTGTCTGTTGTTTCAACTTAATACTGGAAGGGGTTCGGACGATAACCTGAAGGTAGACTTTTTAGGCATAGAAGCATGCTGGATAGCGGTCTATGTACTTTGTCGTAATGCACTGATTAAATCTCATAGTTGTCATCGTGATATGTATGTGCATTGTTATGCCCTCTCTATTTGTCAATTGCCCAACTGTAATTTGTTCACCCAACATGCTATTTATCTTATGGGAGAGACACCACTAGTGAACTGTGGACCCCGGTCCATTCTTTTACATCTGAAATACAATCTACTGCAAACTCTGTTCTTTACCGTTCTTTGCAAACAAACATCATTTTCCACACCATACGTTTAATCCTTTGTTTACAGCAAGCCGTTGAGATTGACAACCTCACTGTTAAGTTGGGGCAAAGTATTGTGATTGTGTTGTGCAGGTTCCACGTTGGCGCCGAAATCTCTGGTGTTGCGCCGCACTACACTCCGTCACCAACAACCTTCACGTGTTCCTTGACTCCTACTGGTTCGATAACCTTGGTTTCATACTGATGGAAAACTCGCTGCTGTACGCATCACACCTTCCTCTTGGGGTTCCCAACAGATGTGTGTCAACACGCCAACAGCAAGGATTTTTCTGGCGCCGTTGCCGGGGAGATCAAGACACGCTGCAAGGGGAGTCTCCCACATCCAATCTCTTTACTTTGTTTTTGTCTTGCTTTACTTTACTTTATTTACTGCTTTGTTTGCTCTCTATATCAAAAATACAAAAAAAATAGTTACTAGCTTTACTTTATTTACTATGTTGTTTGCATTCTCTATATTAAAAACACAAAAAAAAATAGTTACTTGCATTTAGTTTATTTACCTTTTGTTTATTTCATCATGTTTCATCCTAAGTTCACTCTGAAAGACATACCGGTAGGACGAGGGTCTATCATTGGAAGAGATAATATAGAAGCATTTTTCACCCATGTTAGTATGGATGAAGATTTTGAAGATACACCCTTGGTAAAAGTTGCTCTTACTTATGAAAGTGCTACTGCCTGTTTAATACACATGTTGGAAACTAGATTTGTTAATCTCAATCCTATAATCCAACATATGTTTCTTACACTCTCTGATATGGAAATGGGAGAAAAGAGAAATTTTGTTGTAGATGTCCTTCTTAGAGAATTTGGTGATATAGCTAAAGAAGCTAGAAAAGTTTTTATTAAGCATAAGAGGCTTGGTCTTTTCACCGATTTTGCAAGAACACTTGAAAAGATGGACATGGATAGAATAAAGTACACTAATAATGTTAATGATGGCGGGGAGACTAAAGTACCGATACCTAGTAAGCTCCTAGGAATGCATGAAGCTCTAGAAAATAACTATGCTTGGCTTGTTCCAGAAAATTTGTTTGAGGAGAATAGCAAGCCTAAGAGTAATGAAAAAGGGGCCTCTGAAACTTACATAGATAAGATACAATGCATAGTTGAGAAAACTCCAAACCCCTCTGTTGATGCTTCACCTCTTGATAATACTTGATTCACACTTTCTGCGCCTAGCTGAAAGGCATTAAAGAAAAGCGCTTATGGGAGACAACCCATTATTTTACTTCTGCACTTTTGTTTTATATTTGAGTCTTGGAAGTTGTTACTACTGTAGCAACCTCTCCTTATCTTTATTTTATTGCATTGTTGTGCCAAGTAAAGTCTTTGATAGTAGGGTTGATACTAGATTTGGATTACTGCGCAGAAACAGATTTCTTGCTGTCACGAAATTTAGCAGCCCCGTCTGTAGGTAACTCAGAAAAATATGCCAATTTACGTGCGTGATCCTCAGATATGTACGCAACTTTCATTCAATTTGAGCATTTTCATCTGAGCAAGTTAAGTGCCCCAGAAAAATTCGTCTTTATGGACTGTTCTGTTTTGACAGATTCTGCCTTTTATTTCGCATTGCCTATTTTGCTATGTTGGATGGATTTCTTTGTTCCATTAACTTTCAGTAGCTTTGCGCAATGTCCAGAAGTGTTAAGAATGATTATATCACCTCTGAATATGTGAATTTTTGATTATGCACTAACCCTCTAATGAGTTTGTTTTGAGTTTGGTGTGGAGGAAATTTTCAAGGGTCAAGAGAGGAGGATGATACAATATGATCAAGAAGAGTGAAAAGTCTAAGCTTGGGGATGCCCCTGTGGTTCATCCCTGCATATTTTAAGAAAACTCAAGCATCTAAGCTTGGGGATGCCCAAGGCATCCCTTCTTTATCGACAACTTATCAGGTCACCTCTAGTGAAACTATATTTTTATTCCGTCACATCTTATGTGCCTTACTTGGAGCGTCTATTTGTTTTTGTTTTTGTTTTTGTTTGAATAAAATCGGATCCTAGCATTCCTTGTGTGGGAGAGAGACACGCTCCGCTGTTGCATATGAACACATGTGTTCTTAGCTTTACTTTTTGATGTTCATGGCGAAGGTTGAAACTGCTTCGTTCATCATTATTATGGTTGGAAACAAAAAATGCTTCATGTGGTAATTGGTATAATGTCTTGAATAATTTGATACTTGGAAATTGTTGTGCTCAAATAGATCATGTTTAAGCTCTTGCATCATGTAATTTGTACCCATTAATGAAGAACTACATAGAGCTTGTTAAAATTTGGTTTGCATGATTGGTCTCTCTAGATTCTAGATATTTTCTGGTTAAGGTGTTTGAACAACAAGGAGACAATGTAGAGTCTTATAATGCTTGCAATATGTTCTTGTGTAAGTTTTGCTGTACCGGTTATACTTTAGTTTGCTTCAAACAACCTTGCTAGCCTAAGCCTTGTATTGAGAGGGATTTCTTCTCGTGCATCCAAATCCTTAAGCCAAAAACTATGCCATTTGTGTCCACCATACCTACCTACTACATGGTATTTCTCTGTCATTTCAAAGTAAATTACTTGAGTGCTACCTTTAAAATTTCATTCCTTGTCTTTGCAATATATAGCTCATGGGAAAATAGCCTTAAAAACTATTGTGGTATTGAATATGTAGTTTATGTATCTTATTTATTATAAGTTGCTTGTTGAGCGGTAACCATGTTTCTGGGGACGTCACCAACTATTACACCTTTGTTGAATATCATGTGAGTTGCTATGCATGTTCGTATTGTCTGAAGTAAGGGTGATTTATCATGATCAAATGGTTTGAGTATGCATATTGTTAGAGAAGAACATTGGGCCGCTAACTAAAGCCATGATCCATGGTGGAAGTTATAGTTTGGACAATCAATCCTCAATCTCTTATGAGAATATTATCTGTTGTTGAATGCTTATGCATTAAAGAGGAGTCCATTATCTGTTGTCTATGTTGTCCCGGTATGGATGTCTTAAGTTGAGATCTATCAAAAACGAGAAATCAAATGCGATCTATCTCCTTGGACCTTTGTACAGGCGGCATGGAGGTACCCCTTTGTGACACTTGGTTGAAACATATGCTATGCAATGATAATCCATGTAAATCCAAGCTAATTAGGACAAGGTGCGAACACTATTGGTAATCTATGCATGAGGCTTGCAACTTATAAGATGTCTTATACATAATACATATGATTTATTACTACCGTTGACAAAATTGTTTCTATGTTTTCAAAATGAAAAGCTCTAGCACAAAAATAGTAATCCATGCTTCCCTCTGCGAAGGGTCTTTCTTCTACTTTATTGTTGAGTCAGTTTACCTACTTCTTTCTATCTTAGAAGCAAACACTTGTGTCAACTGTGTGCATTGATTCTTACATGTTTACCTATTGCACTTGTTATATTACTTTGTGTTGACAATTATCCATGAGATAAACATGTTGACTGTTGAAACTTATATCTTCTTTTGTGTTGCTTCAAAGGTTTCTACTAAGAATTTATTTCTTTATGAGTTAACTCTCATGCAAGTCTTATTGATGCTTGTCTTGAAAGTACTATTCATGAAAAGTCTTTGCTATATGATTCAGTTGTTTATTCATTGTCTTTACCATTGCTTCGAATCGCTGCATTCATCTCATATGCTTTACAATAGTATTGATTAAGATTATGATAGCATGTCACTTCAGAAATTATCCTTGTTATCGTTTACCTACTCGAGGGCGAGTAGGAACTAAGCTTGGGGATGCTTGATACGTCCCAAACGTATCTATAATTTCTTATGTTCCATGCTACTTTGATGATGATACTCACATGTTTTATACACACTTTATGTCATTATTATGCATTTTCCAAGCACTAACCTATTGACGAGATGCCGAAGAGCCGCTTGTTGTTTTCTCGCTGTTTTTGGTTTCGGAAATCCTACAAAGGAAATATTCTCGGAATTGGACGAAATCAACGCCCGTGGTCTTATTTTTTCCACGGAGCTTCCAGAAGACCGAAGGGGTTACGAAGTGGGGCGACGAGGCGCCGACACCACAGGGCCGCGCGGCCTGGGTGGGGCCCGCGCTGCCCTATGGTGTGGGGCCCTCGTGCCTCCACCGACGCTGCCCTTCCGCCTACTTATAGCCTTCGTCGTGAAAACCCCTGTACCGAGAGCCACGATACGGAAAACCTTCCAGAGACGCCGCCGCCGCCAATCCCATCTCGGGGGATTCAAGAGATCGGCTCCGGCACCCTGCCGGAGAGGGGAATCATCTCCCGGAGGACTCTTCATCGCCATGATCGCCTCCGGATTGATGTGTGAGTAGTTCACCCCTGGACTATGGGTCCATAGCAGTAGCTAGATGGTTGTCTTCTCCTCATTGTGCTATCATGTTAGATCTTGTGAGCTGCCTATCATGATCAAGATCATCTATTTGTAATGCTACATGTTGTGTTTGTTGGGATCCGATGAATATGGAATACTATGTCAAGTTGATTATCAATCTATCATATATATGTTGTTTATGTTCTTGCATGCTCTCCGTTGCTAGTAGAGGCTCTGGCCAAGTTGATACTTGTAACTCTAAGAGGGAGTATTTATGCTCGATAGTGGGTTCATGCCTCCATTGAATTTGGGACAGTGACAGAAAGTTCTAAGGTTGTGGATGTGCTGTTGCCACTAGGGATAAAACATCAATGCTTTGTCTAAGGATATTTGTGTTGATTACATTACGCACCATACTTAATGCAATTGTCGGTTGTTTGCAACTTAATACTGGAAGGGGTTCGGACGATAACCTGAATGTGGACTTTTTAGGCATAGATGCATGCTGGATAGCGGTCTATGTACTTTGTCGTAATGCCCTGATTAAATCTCATAGTAGTCATCGTGATATGTATGTGCATTGTTATGCCCTCTCTATTTGTCAATTGCCCAATCGTAATTTGTTCACCCAACATGATATTTATCTTATTGGAGAGACACCACTAGTGAACTGTGGACCCCGGTCCATTCTTTTACATCTGAAATACAATCTACTGCAATACTTGTTCTTTACTGTTCTTCGCAAACAAACATCATCTTCCACACTATACATTTAATCCTTTGTTTACATCAAGCCGGTGATATTGACAACCTCACTGTTACGTTGGGGCAAAGTACTTTGATTGTGTTGTGCAGGTTCCACGTTAGCGTCGGAATCCCTGGTGTTGCGCCGCACTACGCTCCGTCACCAACGACCTTCACGTGATCCTTGACTCCTACTGGTTTGATAAACCTTGGTTTCTTACTGAGGGAAATTTGCTGCTGTACGCATCACACCTTCCACTTGGGGTTCCCAACGGGCGTGTGTTTTACACGTCATCAAGCTAAATTTCTGGCGCCGTTGCTGGGGAGATCAAGACACGCTGCAAGGGGAGTCTCCCACATCCAATCTCTTTACTTTGTTTTTGTCTTGCTTTACTTTACTTTATTTACTGCTTTGTTTGTTCTCTATATTAAAAACACAAAAAAATTAGTTACTTGCATTTACTTTATTTACTGTCTTGATCTCTATATTAAAAACACAAAAAAATTAGTTATTTGCATTTACTTTATTTACCTTTTGTTTATTTCATCATGTTTCCTCCTAAGTTCACTCTGAAAGACATACCGGTAGGACGAGGGTCTATCATTGGAAGAGATAATATAGAAGATTTTTTCACTCATGTTAGTACAGCTGAAGATTTTGAAGATAGACACTTGGTAGAACTTGCTCCTACTTATAAAATTGCTGCTGCTTCTTTAGTACACATGTTGGAAGCTAGATTTGTTAATCTCAACCCCGTAATGCAACATATTTTTCTTACACTCTGCGATATGGAGGAAGGAGAAAAGAAAGATTTCGTCTTAGAAACCCTTCTTAAAGAATTTGGTGATGTAGCAAGAGAAGCTAGAAAAATCTTTATTAAATATAAGATGCTTGGCTCTTATACCAACTTTGCTAGTACCCTTGAAAAAATGGAAAAAGATAGATTAAATTACACTAATAAAGTTAATTGTGAAGGGGAGATTAAGACATCAATACCTTGCAAGCTCTTAGGAATGTGCGAGGCACTAGAAAAGAATTATGATTGGATTGTTCCTGAAAATTTGTTTGATGGAGAATAGCAAGCCTAAGAGTAATGAAAAAGGGGCCTCTGAAACTTACATAGATAAGATACAATGCATAGTTGAGAAAACTCCAAACCCCTCTGTTGATGCTTCATCTGTTGATGTTACTTGATTCACACTTCCTGCGCCTAGCTGAAAGGCGTTAAAGAAAAGCGCTTATGGGAGACAACCCATTATTTTATTTCTGCACTTTTGTTTTATATTTGAGTCTTGAAAGTTGTTACTACTGTAGCAACATCTCCTTATCTTTATTTTATTGCATTGTTGTGCCAAGTAAAGTCTTTGATAGTACGGTTGATACTAGATTTGGATTACTGCGCAGAAACAGATTTCTTACTGTCACGAAATTGAGCAGCCCCGTCTGTAGGTAACCCAGAAAAATCTGCCAATTTACGTGCGTGATCCTCAGATATGTACGCAACTTTCATTCAATTTGAGCTTTTTCATCTGAGCAAGTTAAGTGCCCCAGAAAAATTCGTCTTTACGGACTGTTCTGTTTTGATAGATTCTGCCTTTTATTTCGCATTGCCTGTTTTGCTATGTTTGATGGATTTCTTTGTTACATTAACTTTCAGTAGCCTTGTGCAATGTCCAGAAGTTTTAAGAATGATTATGTCACCTCTGAATATGTGAATTTTCGATTATGCACTAACCCTCTAATGAGTTTGTTTTGAGTTTGGTGTGGAGGAAGTTTTCAAGGGTCAAGAGAGGAGGATGATACAATATGATCAAGAAGAGTGAAAACTCTAAGCTTGGGGATGCCCCCGTGGTTCATCCCTGCATATTTTAAGAAGACCCAAGCATCTAAGCTTGGGGATGCCGAAGGCATCCCCTTCTTCATCGACAACTTATGAGGTCACCTCTAGTGAAACTATATTTTTATTCCGTCACATCTTATGTGCTTTACTTGGAGCGTCTGTATGCTTTTTATTTTTGTTTTTGTTTTTGTTTGAATAAAATCGGATCCTAGCATTCTTTGTGTGGGAGAGAGACACGCTCCGCTGTTTCATATGAACACTGGTGTTCTTAGCTTTACTTTTAATGTTCATGGCGAAGGTTGAAACTGCTTCGTTCATCGTTATTTGGGTGGAAACAGAAAATGCTTCATGTGGTAATTGGTATAATGTCTTGAATAATTTGATACTTGGCAATTGTTGTGCTCAAATAGATCATGTTTAAGCTCTTGCATCATGTACTTTGCACCCATTAATGAAGAACTACCATAGAGCTTGTTGATATTTGGTTTGCATGATTGGTCTCTCTAAAGTCTAGATATTTTCTGGTTAAGGTGTTTGAACAACAAGGAGACAGTGTAGAGTCTTATAATGCTTGCAATATGTTCTTATGTAAGTTTTGCTGTACCGGTTTATACTTCAGTTTGCTTCAAACAACCTTGCTAGCCCAAAGCCTTGTATTGAGAGGGATTACTTCTCATGCATCCGAAACCTTGAGCCAAAAACTATGCCATTTGTGTCCACCATACCTACCTACTACATGGTATTTCTCTGCCATTCCAAAGTAAATTACTTGAAGTGCTACCTTTAAAATTCCATTCCTTGTCTTTGTAATATATAGCTCATGGGAAAATAGCCTTAAAAACTATTGTGATATTGAATATGTAGCTTATGTGTCTTATTTCTTATAAGTTGCTTGTTGAGCGATAACCATGTTTCTGGGGACGCCATCAACTATTACACCTTTGTTGAATATCATGT
Source organism: Lolium rigidum (assembly GCF_022539505.1). NCBI lineage: Eukaryota > Viridiplantae > Streptophyta > Magnoliopsida > Poales > Poaceae > Lolium > Lolium rigidum. Next base: position 350,414,544 of record NC_061508.1, read on the forward strand.
CAGTTGCTATGCATGTTCGTCTTGTCTGAAGTAAGGGTGATTTATCATGATCAAATGGTTTGAGTATGCATATTGTTAGAGAAGAACATTGGGCCGCTAACTAAAGCCATGAATCATGGTGGAAGTTTCAGTTTGGACATCAATCCTCAATCTCTTATGAGAATATTACATGTTGTTGAATGCTTATGCATTAAGGAGGAGTCCATTATCTGTTGTCTATGTTGTCCCGGTATGGATGTCCTAAGTTGAGATCTATCAAAAACGAGAAATCAAATGCGATCTATTTCCTTGGACCTTTGTACAAGCGACATAGAGGTACCCTTTTGTGACACTTGGTTGAAACATATGTTATGCAATGATAATCCATGTAAATCCAAGCTAATTAGGACAAGGTGCGAGCACTATTGGTACTCTATGCATGAGGCTTGTAACTTATAGGACATCTTATGCATAACACATATGAATTATTACTACCGTTGACAAAATTGTTTCTATGTTTTCAAAATAAAAGCTCTAGCACAAAAATAGTAATCCATGCTTCCCTCTGCGAAGGGCCTTTCTTCTACTCTATGTTGAGTCAGTTTACCTACTTCCTTCTATCTTAGAAGCAAACACTTGTGTCAACTGTGTGCATTGATTCCTACATACTTGCTTATTTGCATTCATCATATTACTTTGTGTTGACAATTATCCATGAGATATATCCATGAGATAAACATGTTTAAGTTGAAAGCAACTGTTGAAACTTATATCTTCCTTTGTGTTGCTTCAAAGCTTTCTACTAAGAATCTATTGCTTTATGAGTTAATTCCTGTGCAAGTCTTATAGATGCTTGTCTTGAAAGTACTATTCATGAAAAGTCTTTGCTATATGATTCAGTTGTTTAATCATTGTCTTTACCATTGCTTCAAATCACTTCATTCCTCTCATATGCTTTACAATAGTATTGATTAAGATTATGATAACATGTCACTTCAGAAATTATCCTTGTTATCGTTTACCTACTCGAGGGCGAGTAGGAACTAAGCTTTGGGGATGCTTGATACGTCTCAAACGTATCTATAATTTCTTATGTTCCATGCTACTTTTATGATGATACTCACATGTTTTATACACATTTTATGTCATTATTATGCATTTTCCGGCACTAACCTATTGACGAGATGCCGAAGAGCCAATTGCTGTTTTCTGCTGTTTTTGGTTTCACAAATCCTACAAAGGAAATATTCTCGGAATTGGACGAAATCAACGCCCAGGGTCTTATTTTTCCACGGAGCTTCCAGAAGACCGAAGGGGATACGAAGTGGGGCGACGAGGCGCCACCACCATAGGGCCGCGCGGCTTGGGTGGGGCCCGCGCCGCCCTATGGTGTGGGCCCCTCGTCAGCCCTCCGACTCTGCCCTTCCGCCTACTTATAGCCTTCGTCGCGAAAACCCCTGTACCGAGAGCCACGACACGGAAAATCTTCCAGAGACGCCGCCGCCGCCAATCCCATCTCGGGGGATTCAGGAGATCGCCTCCGGCACCCTGCCGGAGAGGGGAATCATCTCCCGGAGGACTCTTCATCACCATGATCGCCTCCGGATTGATGTGTGAGTAGTTCACCCCTGGACTATGGGTCCATAGCAGTAGCTAGATGGTTGTCTTCTCCTCATTGTGCTATCATGTTAGATCTTGTGAGCTGCCTATCATGATCAAGATTATCTATTTGTAATGCTACATGTTGTGTTTGTTGGGATCCGATGAATATGGAATACTATGTCAAGTTGATTATCAATCTATCATATATGTGTTGTTTATGTTCTTGCATGCTCTCCGTTGCTAGTAGAGGCTCTGGCCAAGTTGATACTTGTGACTCCAAGAGGGAGTATTTATGCTCGATAGTGGGTTCATGCCTCCATTGAATCCGGGACGATGTGACGAAAGTTCTAAGGTTGTGGATGTGCTTGTTGCCACTAGGGATAAAACATCAATGCTTTGTCTAAGGATATTTGTGTTGATTACATTACGCACCATACTTAATGCAATTGTCTCGTTGTTTGCAACTTAATACTTGGAAGGGGTGCGGATGCTAACCTGAAGGTGGACTTTTTAGGCATAGATGCATGCTTGGATAGCGGTCTATGTACTTTGTCGTAATGCCCTGATTAAATCTCATAGTAGTCATCGTGATATGTATGTGCATGGTCATGCCCTCTCTATTTGTCAATTGCCCAACTGTAATTTGTTCACCCAACATGCTATTTATCTTATGGGAGAGACACCTCTAGTGAACTGTGGACCCCGGTCCATTCTTTTACATTGAATACAATCTACTTGCAATACTTGTTCTCTTGTTTTCTCGCAAACAATCATCATCCACACTATACATCTAATCCTTTGTTACAGCAAGCCGGTGAGATTGACAACCTCCCTGTTACGTTGGGGCAAAGTACTTTGATTGTGTTGTGCAGGTTCCACGTTGGCGCCGGAATCCCTGGTGTTGCGCCGCACTACACTCCGTCACCAACGACCTTCACGTGATCCTTGACTCCTACTGGTTCGATAAACCTTGGTTTCTTACTGAGGGAAACTTGCTGCTGTACGCATCACACCTTCCACTTGTGGTTCCCAACGGCGTGTGCTTTACGCGTCATCATCTTTCTTCTCCTTCAACATGAGTGCTTGCCTACGAAGTTCACGTCCATAGTCGTCAGGCATATTCTTCTCGGCTTGGGACGGTGTGCTCAAAAATGACTTAGCCCACTTCTTTTCCTTCTCAGAAAATACTGGCTTGGGCTCAGGCTCTCTTTTCTCCTTCATTTCCGCCTTCCATTTCTCATACTGAGTAGCCGCGGCCGCGTCAGTTTCCTCGACACTACGTTTCCAAGGCCTTGGGAGGAGAGGCTTCAGTGATGGCATCCCGATAACCAGCATACTTGGGACACCTTCTTCATCAATCGGCGTGAGAGGGTGCTCGCCAGGTATGAGGAGGACGGTCTGCCTCCTGGGAACTTCCACGAGGCCGGCCGTTGGCTATGGTGGTATGGCCGGACTCTACAGAGCGTCATGGACTACATCACGGCCGGCGATATCCCCCGCCTGTGCTACCCTCAGTTCGAGCCACGAACGCCGCCCGACGACAGCGAAGACGGCAGCGACGACGACGACGGCAACTTAGAAGGCGATGACTACCAGTAGAACGGCGGCGACTATGAAGACTACGAGTATGCATATTATACGCCTAGGCAGGAGTATGACTAAGTCACTCTAAATTTCATGTATCATCAGTGGTATCTCGAATCATTCGAAAATGGACACCAAACACATCACAGATAATATAATTCACATGATCCATTCAACAAAGTTTGGTACAATAAATTATTACACATCATTTCTTCCCTTGTGTCCCTGCTTGCTTACGATTGTGCCGTATCCATGGAGCATCCTCATCATTTAACTTAATGCTTGGGTCGGTGTTCACTTTGAAGGGCGGAATTTCACCAAACATATTATAATCTTCCGACATGTCTGTCTGGTCCTCCACTCCCACGATGTTTCTTTTCCCTGAAAGAACAATGTGGCGCTTTGGATCATCGCATGATGTACTGATCGTTTTCTTATCTTTCCGTTTCCTCGGTTTGCTACTCATGTCCTTCACATCGAAAACCTGAGCGACATCTTTAGCTAGGACGAATGGTTCGTCAAGGTAACCAAGATTGTTGAAATCCACCATTGTCATTCCGTATTGCTGGTCCACCTTTACCCCACCTCCTGTTAGCTTGAACCATTTGCACCGGAACAAAGGGACCTTAAAGGAGGGTCCATAGTCAAGTTCCCATATCTCCTCTATGTAACTATAATATGTGACCTTTTGCCCATTCTCGGTTGCTGCATCAAGCGGACACCACTGTTTTGGTTGGTGCTCTTTTTATCTTGGGCGATCGTGTAAAATGTATTCCCATTTATCTCGTACCCTTGGAAAGTTGTTATAGTCGAAGATGGTGTCTTGGCCAACATGTACAGCTGATCTCCAACATCATTGTCATTCATTAAATGTTTTCTCAACCAACTGCCGAAAGTCTCCATGTGGGCCTTTCTAATCCAGAATTCAGGCTTCCCCGGGTTGTCCGAGCGTAAAATATTCTTGTGTTTCTCAAAGTATGGAGCCACCAAGCTGGAATTGGTCAGAACTGTGTGGTGTGCTTCAGTCATAGAATGGCCGTCCATACATATCGTTGATTTCCTTCCGATCGTGCCTTTTCCACTTAGTCTCCCCTCGTGCCGCGATCGAGGAAGACCAATCGGCTTAAGGTCGGGAACAAAGTCAACACAAAACTCAATTACCTCCTCATTTCCATAGCCCTTGGCGATGCTTCCTTCCGGCCTAGCACGGTTACGAACATATTTCTTTAATACTCCCATGAACCTCTCAAAGGGGAACATATTGTGTAGAAATACGGGACCGATGATGGAAATCTCTTCGACTAGGTGAACCAGGAGGTGCGTCATAATATCGAAGAAGGATGGCGGGAACACCAACTCGAAACCGACAAGACATTGGACCACATCGTTACGTAGCCGTGGTAGATCTTCCGCATTGATTACCTTCCGAGAGATTGCATTGAGGAATGCACATAGCTTCACAATGGCTACTCGAACATTTTCCGGTAGGAGCCCCTCAAAGCAATCGGAAGCAATTGCGTCATAATCACGTGGCGGTCGTGAGACTTCGGGTTTTGGAACTTTTTGTCCGCCATGTTTATTATTCCCTTTATATTCGACGAGAATCCGGACGGGACCTTCATACTCGCTCGGGCATTCAAAAAAGATGACCTTCTCTTCTTTGGTAAGAGCGTAGCTGGCACGACCTTGAAACCATTCCGGATGCCGGTCATCAGGGTCTTTCAAACGTTGCTGGTCCTACCGTGCTTCCTTTGTATCATTTGTCTTCCCATACACGCCCAAGAAGCTTAGCAGGTTCACGTAAATATTCTTCGTTACATGCATCACGTCGATTGCAGAGCGGACATCTAGGATTTTCCAATATTCTAGCTCCCAAAATATAGATTTCTTCTTCCACATGGGTGCGTGCCCGTCAGCTCCCTGCGGAACTGATTGTCCGCCAGGACCCTTTCCAAAGATGACTTTCAAATCCTTGACCATATCAAATACCTCCGCACCAGTACGTTCCGCAGGCTTCGGCCGGTGATCTGCCTTGTCGTTGAAATGCTTGCCTTTCTTTCTTACGTTATGATGTCGGTGAAGAAATCGACGATGCCCCAGGTACACGTTCTTCTTACAATTTGGCAAATACACACTTTCAGTCTCATGTAAGCAGTGCGTGCATGCATTGTATCCCTTATTTGTCTGTCCCGAAAGGTTACTAAGAGCAGGCCAATCGTTGATGGTTACGAAAAGCAACGCTCGTAGGTCAAATTCCTCTTCTTTGTGCTCATCCCACACACGTACACCAGGTCTGCCCCACAACTATAAAAGTTCATCAACTAATGGCCTTAGGTACACATCGATGTCGTTGCCGGGTTGCTTCGGACCTTCGATAAGCACTGGCATCATAATGAACTTCCGCTTCATGCACAACCAAGGAGGAAGGTTGTAGATGCATAGAGTCACGGACCAGGTGCTATGGCTGGAGCTCTGGTCGCCAAAAGGATTCATGCCTAATGTACTTAGACCAAATCTTATATTCCTTGCATCAGCTGCAAAATCTTTGAACTCTCTGTCGATCTTTCTCCATTGCGTTCCATCTGCGGGGTGTCTCAACTCCCCGTCCGACTTACGGTCCTCTTTGTGCCATCACAACAACTTGGCATGCTCTTTGTTCCTGAACAGACGTTTCAACCGTGGTATTATAGGAGCATACCACATCACCTTGGTGAGAACCCTCTTCCTGGGTTTCTCGCCCTCAACATCGTCACCAGGGTCATCGCCTCGATCTTATAACGCAATGCGAGTGCATACTTGGGCATTCATTCAAATTCTCGTATTCACCGCGGTAGAGGATGCGGTCGTTAATGCATGCATGTATCTTCGTAACCTCTAAACCTAGAGGGCGAGACAACCTTCTTTGCTTCGTACGTACCGGCGGGCAACTCGTTATTCTTTGGAAACATATTCTTCATCATTTTCAACAAATTTTCAAATCCCGAGTCGGATAGACCTTCCTGTGCCTTCCATTTCAGCAAATCCAGTGTGCAGCCCAGCTTTTTCAGACCATTATCGCATCCGGGGTACAACGACTTTTTGTGATCCTCTAACATGCGATCCAAATTCTTCCTCTCCTTTTCAGTTTCGTAGCCTCTCCGTGCATCAGCAATGGTCCGACCAAGATCATCAGTGGGCTCATCAAGTGCCTCTTCTACACCTTCCCCACCTTCAGAATCCTCCATGAAAGTATCACCGAAATGATCAGGATAGTTGTCATCGTTGATATCCTCCCCTTCTTCATCTTCTTCCATTCTAACCCCTCTTTCTCCATGCTTGGTCCAACAATTATAGCTTGTCATGAAACCCCTGCCGAAGCAGGTGCGGGTGAACGTCTCTTGAGGAAGAGTAACCCTTCCGATTCTTACGAGCAGCACATGGACGAGATAACAAAATTCCCCTGCTTGTTCGCATTAGCCACTACGAGGAAATCTTTCAAACCCGTAATGAACTCGCCGGAGAGTCGGTTACCGTACATTCATTGCCGATTCATCTGCATTATTATTATATAAAGTATATAATTAACCATCATGCATTTGTTAAACTAACTAGCTACAAATAATAGAATTAAACAATGAACTACACACATGCATATTTTATCAATGACACACATGAAAGGTTCAAGTTGCTAACCGCGACCGAGGAGGAAAAATAAATGAGAAAGCTCAAGTGTGGCTCGGACACTTCATATCCTATTTGTTTCATGCTCTCGGGCATTTCATCGAACACCTTGTGTGCATAAGAGGAACCAAAAGCAAATCCACCACCCCTTGTGAAGATTGTGAAGAGAAGTGGCACCAAAATGGCTAAGTGAAGTGAGCTGAGCTGCCTTTTATAGGGATGGGCCTTTAGTCCCGGTTGGCCTGGCAACCGCGACTAAAGGCCTTCGGGCCAGGCCTGAGAACCTTTAGTCGCGGTTGGCCGACCAAAGCTCCTCCCGTCCACCAGCTGGCCACCGAGCGCGCTGGGCCCAGGTCTTTAGTCACGGGTCGCCTCCCGAACCGCGACTAAAGACCCCTTTAGTCGCGGTTCCTATATTTTGGGGACTAATGGGGGCGGATGGAAGCCTCTTTTTCTACTAGTGTGTAGATAAAAACCAACTAGGTATATAAATAATGTCTATTTATAGAATTCTAAATTCTCATGATCTCTAGCATACCACATAGAGACTAGATTTAGGAATATGAAATGCCCAAGGCATATGACTTCCCCATAATGTGATCATACATTTATTTCTCATAAGAGTGAAATAAGATATGATTAAGATACAACAAAATCTCAAATCAACAAACATAAGCATATGATGTGCATTACAACATATGCATGCTTAATTACACAAACTAAGCAAAATAGGAAGCGTAACATATACAGACATATTCTAGATACAAAACCAAAGAATGCAAAGAAGCTAGCAACTTTCAATGTAATCAACATACAAGTTAACACAAAAAAAATGCATTAAATATAAATGTTGGCGGATATCAAACCATTGTTTACAGTTTAACGATGAAAAAACATGTGTATACACTTGACTAAACAATTGGACCCTTATTCATATGTCATTGACATGAAATTAGTAGGGGCAACAGATACTTTTAGACACTACCATGTAGGAGTAGGCATGAATGGTTATGTTGATAGGGACACCAACGACCACATCATTGGAGCACAAACTGACTAACAAAAAGATCCTACAATGAGCACGAGCAACTCCATGTCATCAATGGGTCATATATGAACATAATCCACATTAGGCGCACTATATTGTTCACACCCCTACCCTTAAGACATCCTCGGAAAAAATAATATTAAGACTTTACTCATGTTCCTAAAGAAACCAAAAGAATCTTCAATACACCCTTCATCACTATGCTTGTTTGAGATTTTTCTCGAACAAATTTGAAGTGGATACGGATATTTGATTTGTGTCAACTCACCAGTGTTAGGAATAATGTGAAAAAAAAAAAATACTTAGTGGCACACCTACCTACAAACCAAACTATTTTAAAATATGTTTTCTGACAGCATGAGCATGTGCACCCTGGATCAAAATTGGATTTCCCCTACTGACGCAGAAAACCAAAACTGATCTCGGGTGCATATGCACCCTATATGTATAAAACATATTTCAAAAACCCAAAAAATTTAGGGAAAAAATTTAGCATGTAGAGAGACATGTTTTATGTGTGCGTGTAAAGTTTCACATAAAATTGACAATTTTTGTATCTTGTATAAAAAAGACAAACAATGCTTCGAGAAATAGATTATGTTAGCACAAAAAATTGTCTTTTTTGTACAAGGCACAAAACATATCGGTTTTTGCTGATACAACTTCATGAGCATGTAACATGTCAAGGTATACACAAGATATTTTTATTTGTATTTTTTTGACATTTGTAAATATGTTTAATATCCATTTCAAATAAAGGGTGCATGCACCTGGGTGCAGCCCTACTGACGTTGCATCTCTCAACCTATACAGCAAACTAACACTGGAGCTCAAATGAACATTGAATGTTTCTTCCAAGCAACAACAAACTTTTATATAGTATGCCTTAGTTTAATACTCTCGGACAGCACTTCGTTAGTTAGTACTGCTACTTAATCAGATGATCACATCACATGTATTGGCACGTTAGGATTTTTATTGTTTGTTCTAGCATGGACATCATCTCTCTTGATTAAGTTTTGATCCCTTGTCTGTGTCTCTCTCCCTCTCTTCCTCCATCTCCATGAGAGGAGGAGCACTTCTCTCTCTGCTCTGCCTCTCTTTCCTTCAAGGTACAGTGTGATTAAGCAGCACACTAATCACTGTTTGCATTCGTGTGTCATTGGTATACTGGCATCCTTGATAACCACCCTTGTTTGTTTGATCCTTGATGCTTACTGGTAATCAAGTGTCGATGTAAAATTAATATGGATTTGTAATGATCGGCAGTAGCGCGGCCGGCGACGTTCACCGTGACGAACGGCTGCAGCTACACTGTGTGGCCGGGCATCCTCTCCAACGCCGGCGTCCCGCCGCCGGCCACCACTGGCTTCGCGCTCTCCCCGGCCCAGTCCCGAGCCGTGGCCGTCGCAGATGGCTGGTCCGGCCGTATCTGGGGACGCACGCTCTGCGGGCCATCCGTCGCAGGCGCCTTCGCGTGCGCGACCGGAGACTGCGGCTCGGGCACCGTCGAGTGCTCCGGCCGCGGCGCCGCACCGCCGGCCACCCTTGCGGAGTTCACCCTCGCTTCCGGAGCCGCTGGCGAGAACGACTTCTACGACGTCAGCCTCGTCGACGGCTACAACGTGCCGTTGCTCGTGGCGCCCGCAGTGGCTGCGGCGGCGAACGGGAGCTCGTGCCAGCCCACGGGCTGCCCCGCCGACCTGAACGCGTCGTGCCCACCGGAGCTGCGCGTCATCGTCGCGGCGTCGGGCGCGACAGTGGCGTGCCGGAGCGCGTGCGAGGCGTTCGGGACGGCGGAGTACTGCTGCAGCGGCGCGCACGGGACGCCGGCGACGTGCCCGCCAACGGCCTACTCGCGCTTCTTCAAGGCGGCCTGCCCGCTCGCATACAGCTACGCCTACGACGACGCCACGTCGACGTTCACCTGCGCCGGCGCCCGAGACGGCGGCGGGTACGACGTCGTGTTCTGCCCCGGCGGGTCAAGGTGCGTGCGTTGGAGTACTATCGGTGGACTGGCTCGGCACGTCGTCGCCATTTGGCATTTGGATCGATTCCTTTTTTGGACGTGCATGTGGACAGCGTGGTATCATGGCTAGTCGTTGCCGTGTACTCCAGTAGGAGGTAGGAACGAAATGATTAATTAGGAGTAAATTAAGGGTTCATTATCTCCATCAAATGAGTTTTTCAAGTTCTGAGTCTTCTGACACAATTCAGAATAAGCACATTTTTTACTTAAGAACCGATAAATTAAACTTGAAACGATGTTTCGGACCCCAAATATGATCTCCCTGCCGAGCTTAGTGGAAGGCTTCATCAAGACATCAGCGTGCCTTGACTTGGCAGACGAAGAGAAAGAAGATGAGTATGAGCAAGGAAAGAGTTCCTCAAAACTTTATCGAAAAAAAAGAGTTCCTCAAATACAAAGTTTATACTAGTACTAATTTCAGTAGGTCTACATTTAAGTTGCTTGAGGTTTTCTTACTACATCAAACTAGATTCTTAAACTTCATAGCTTTAGTTTAGTAAAAAGTGGAACATGCGCTTTTTTACCTAAGTTAGAATAAGTTACATTTTCTACAAATCTACAAAGGAGAAGTTGCATTTTTTACAAACCTGGAAAGTCGTAAGAAAAACTGCCAAACTAATGTGTTTCTAGTTTATACTAGTACTAATTTCAGTAGGTCTACATTTAAGAAAAACTGCAAGCTAATGAGGATGGGCAAGGAAGGAGTTCCTCAAATACAAAGTTTATACTAGTACTAATTTCAGTAGGTCTACATTTAAGTTGCTTGAGATTTTCTTGCATCAAACTAGATTCTTAAACTTCATAGCTTTAGTTTAGTAAAAACTGGAGCATGCGCTTTTTTACCTAGTTAGGACAAGTTGCATTTTCTACAAATCTACAAAGGAAAAATTGCATCTTTTACAAACCTGGAAAGTCGTAAAAAAACTGCCAAACTAATGTGTTTCTAGCAGGCCCGTGTTGTCAGTGCTGTGACAGTATAGTTTGGTAGGCAGTAATCCTTTTCTGATTGGCCGCAATGGTGCCTGCTCTCATCTTTCATCGGAGTACTAGATCATGTGGTTTTGTCTCACGCCTCACCTTATGAACATGACAGCGTCATTAGCTTCCCTTTGTCAGGCAGAACAGTTCATTCAGCAAACAACAATTTAGCACAATTATATATCCATGTACATCATTCATTCATTCATGACCCAATGCTGATACCTTCACCTCATTCTGCACGCGCAGCCTGAACCCTGGTGCGAATCCCGGGGCAGCGGTGCCCCCATCGAAAAGCACAGCCTACCCGCCAATGGTGTTCTCATCAGTGGATGCAGATCCGTCGATGACCAGATGCGCCATCGTTCTCCTCCTCGTGGCCATGACCATCTTCCATGCGATGTTGACGCAGTGAATCTGTGACGATATCTCTCAAACATTCAGGACACCACCGTGCTTGGTTTGGCATTCACCACAACAAACCGTGAATCAATCCATAAGCCGAACCGCTGCAAAATCGCTCTGGTTTTAGAGCGTGTTCAGGCGGATGCCAACCAAGTAGAATGCAATGTGACTAATTTTGGGCAGACGCTTATATGGCTCGAAGTTCAACACCTTAGCATATACTCCCTCCTGCCCATTTTATGTTGCGCATAATTTTTCGTGCAAGTCAAATTGTGCAAACTTTGACCAAGAATATAAATAATAATACAAAGATCTACCATGACAAATGCATACAATATGAAAATATATTTCATAACAACTCTAAAAATATTATCTTTTTGTTGTATATGTTTATATTTTTGTCAATATAGATGATTAAACTTTACGAAGTTTGACTTTGACCAAAGCTTATATGCAACATATTTTGGGCCTGAGGGAGTACTGCTTTGAAGAGAAATTTAGCTTTTGTTCACCTGGGTAGAAACTAGAGGTCCTACTTCTTTCAAGAGTTGGCAAATGTAAATGATCAGAGATAATTGCACTTTTGTTTTATCTTTCATAACTCAAATTCTTCATGTAATAGCTTCAAGCCTTCAATATACTAGATGGGGACACGTAACTTCTTGAAAGTTCAAAAAAGCATAATAAGATCATCTGACAGTACACAGAAGGGAACAAGAACGGCTTACTCATTCTGAAGGGGCAGTAACCACCTTCCCGAAGCGTAGCGAGGCAAGCCGCGCCCATTCACAGACCTGTGGTACGAATTTTCTTTCAACGCGGTCATTCAACATATAGCATATCGCGGCCTTGTCGGCTACGACCTTCACCCTCGGCTCTAACTGCATTTGCTCGAGAACAGAGGCATTCTCCAAGATGGAGAATGCCAGCTTCTTCTGAGCCTTGTAGAGCCGAAACCCGCTCATGCAGACAGTCTTGAGATGATCATGGCGACGCATAGGAGAATCTTCCTCCTGCACCGCCACCTGATGACTCATCTGACCATATTTGATCAAATATATCATCTGCATTCAGAAGTTAGCAATCAGTCGGTCAGAGTAGAACAACAAACACAAGCATGCGACAGCCAAGAAAATGGCACTCACGTTCAGGTGGAGCGTCTCCAGTTGAGGTGCAGCATTTAAACAATGGGCCACTTGAAGAACTCCGTTATCGGGCTTTAGTTCGCTATGGCGGACAAATAATTGACAAGTTATATGCCTCAAACATGTAAACATGCCAAGCGATCTTGTTGTCATTTTCTGCAACTGAAACATGACAAGAAAAAATAAGATGATATTAGAACCCAGTTTTTCAAGAACTATGTGGTAAGCAAACAAGACTAGATGAATTAAAACCAGGTCACCTGTTCATATCCAAGTATATCAGCCCCCACGTGTAGTATCTTTACTGGCAAAATGCTTGGAACTAGAGTGAATATGCGGCCCAATCCTTTACCTCCTTTAAACATAGTTGTTGCGTTCTCTAATTTGGAGCAACCATGAAGTACTATAGGGATCTCTAGTCCTTTGTACTCAAAATGAGCAAGATCGGCAGCATGAAACTCAACCATCCTAACATATGTTTTGTCAATTAGCAAATGTTGAAGTTTATCAAGTTTGTGTGGCATGCTTAAATTGGCCACACCAGAGCACTCGATGATCGATAAGTCCTCAAGTGCAGAACAATTTGCTAGCAACCCTCGTAGATCCCCAAATATCTGAACATATTGCAGAACAAGCCTTCTGAGTATGGAAAAGCCACGTACATCCGAGTGTGGCTTTATAGAAACATCAGCAAGAAACAAGGACTGCACAAAAGAGCTGCCTTGAACATCTAAGGCGTCAAGAGGAAAGTGGTGAACTACTTTGGACGGATAATTAATCATCTTCAGGTCAAACTCTATGACATTTGCCTTCGATGAAGCGGCAAAGGCAATCCACCTGTCAAGATGATCGAAGTCCTCCTTGTGCAGGCCACACCTGATGCTGAACTTATTGATTCCTATTCCACTATGTCGTTGGATAACCCAATTTACATCCTCAATGAAATTGTCTCTTTTTATTTTGATAAAATCATCAATGGCTTGTTCATCGGTGTCATCATACTCATCGGAGTCATAATCCAGATCATTGGGGCCATAAAAACACAGATTACTGTGAAATCTCCAGAGCATTCTCCAACTTCTTGCAACAATGCTTGTCCTCACCGCTTCTTTCAGTGGGAGAAGTGACATCACAACAGGTTGAATCTCCTGCGACAAGAAAGGACTCAAATATTTAGTAGGGTTGAATTTCAACTAAAATCTAATTAGTCTGCAGTTTAGTCAGTAATTACTCAAATCAAGAAACACATTGAGCTGAAACTGTATACACTGGAAAGAGAAATCTGACAAGATGCAAATTGCAACTTTTTAGTTTCAATTGGTGTTTTTACAGTATTCTTCGTAACAATCTTGCATGTACTCCACAATGCCGTTGCAGGTGTATAGAGGCAACCTCTGTGGGGGCGTCACCTTGGCAGAGGAAAAAGATAGTTGTGTGTGCTACTAGAGAGAATAAACAATTTCCTTTGTTTAGCTGTGAAAATCAGAAATTTTACTTAGTTCAATTGGCTGAAACATGGATGGCATGGTAATGAGAGTGGTAATGAGAGTGCACGTTTCGCGATGCCCCGGAAACTACTGATCATATGTATACTCACTACCCTCTAGCCAAGTGCCGGTGGAGTAAATAGTCTATTGTTAATTTCGGTGCAATTCCATTACTGTTTTGACTTATCAGCCATGTCCTCCTTGGATTTTGTATGTTTGGAAAATAGGGAACAAAGCAAGTTTTTCAAGTAATCTTTCTGAGAATCCTACCAATGTGTCTTCTTCCGCGATTTGAGGAGGATGAATCTATGGGCTGGGTTACAGATATAAGAAGAACATTCAGCAGGCAGCCTTGCAACTGTCGAGACGATCAGAAAAAAAAAAGCAGATCGATGGCACATTTTGTGGTGTCCTGACGAAGCCTTTAGTTTGCTGGTTTTCTTAATGTCAGCCGGGAGTAGTGCACCGATTCTCCTCTCTCTCTAGCAGCTCGGTCAAGCTGATACCATATCCGTCTAGCAAACAACTGGAGCAAGAGACCCAAAGTCCCTAAGCATTGAGCGTTGCTTTAAAATGAAAATCGTGAACTACACAAAAGAACACCAGATTTTTTGCCCTAAGAAGTTCACATCGAAGGCTATTTTTTATACACACTGATTGGATCCTGAGGGTATTAGTGACATGCTTAAGCTAGATTTTACTTTCCCTGCCTGCTGGAAACAAAGATGGACCGGCCAGCGGAACGGTTTTCAGTCAATTTCTCTAATTCCTCTGTTTAAAGATAATTGATTCCCTTGCAAATTTATATGGAATACGATACATGCCAAAAAAGAAAGATAAACAATTTCATTTGGTTAGTTGTGAGCATCAGAATTTCGACTCCGGGCATTTCGCTGAGACATGGATGGCATAGTACTACAGAGTGCATATTTTATGGCGCCCCAGAAACTATTGGCCATCTGTATATTTACTATCCTCTAGCCAAGTACCTGTGGAGTTGTTGTTTCTACCTATCAGTCTTGTACTTGTCAGATTTTGCAGTTTCCTGTTTCAGAACGCAATTTAGTAGCGCTATGGATTAGCTTGCTCATTTGGGGGCTGTTTGGAAAACAAGGAACAAGGCATGTTTCCTGGGGATTTTGTACTAATGTGCCTTTTCCAATTTGTGGAGGGATGAATCGATGAGCTGGCTTACACAAGGCCGAACACAGGGAACACATTCAGGCAACCTGTATCATCTGTATGCGTTCGAACCAAAACGATTTATGTAACAAAAGTAGGGGGTATCGCTCCGTTTTACCCAAGTTATAATGTGTGTAGAGGCTCATTCAGCAGGAAGTTTGGTGTAAAATTAGTTCGTTGATGTGATATTCCTCGGGAAGGTTGAATCTTGAGGGAAACGGTGATGTTTAAGCAAGATTTCCTTTCTCCTTCTGGAGAAGAAAAGGAAGGGATTGGCGGAACGGAAGTTACCTCAGGAAGGTTCTCCATCCGGAAGGACGGCTCGCCGCCGACGCTGCGCTGGTGCTCCAGCCTGCTCAGCTTCCCCGCCGGCGCATCCTCATCCATCGGCTGCAGGCAAGGAGGAACGACGCGGCAGGTTAATGGACAAACAGACTCCGCAATCAATCCATCGGGAATGCCCAGAGGAGAGGCGAGGTTAGAGGATGGGAGTGCTGCTTACTGGATGATTTAGATCCAATTGAGGACGACGAGGAGCTGCTTGGTCTCCTCTGGCTCCGGCCATTGCTGCTGCAAGATCGGCCATAGCTCAGTCCGCTTACCCTTTTGGTGCCAACGGGACGCTCTGCAGTGTGAAGTGGAGGCTCGGCTAGGTACACGCCCCACTGCCCCAGTCCCAGCAATCTTCTCGAGTGTAGAAGAAACTAACCTACTCCTACGAGAACTTCCTAGAGAGAGTGCGTCTAAAAAAATTTCCCTGTTTGAGACCGCATATATGGAACATGAGGGCATGTGAACCCATTTTTTGAAAAGTTCCATTTGTGATGTCAAAACATGTTTTAAAAATCGAACCACAAAATGATTTCCCAGATGATCTCAAATATGTGCCCTGGACATGAGTTTCGTGACGAAAAAACCTTTTATTTTGTCTCGGCAAAAAAGTGAAATTTTGCAGGGCTATATAGCAGTATATATGTGACGTATTTTGTCTTTTTAGATTCTGAAATAAAAAAGTGGTTTCTCCGCGAAAACTTTCTACACACACATGGAACATGCGTACGTACCCGGATATTTTTATTTCAGAATTTTTTAACATTTGGAAAATGCATTTCCAACTAGGGTTCACATGCACCCAGGTTCAAACCGGACTTTTCCCTGTTTTGAAGGTCTTGATATTGATAAAGTCATCACACGCGCCTCACTGTGACGAAAATGTCATCTCTCACTGAAAAATATTTTGTCTTTATAAGATATCGAAATGTTAAATCTGAAATTTAAACTCTAGTTAGCTAGGATGCTACTGCGCTTCTAACCATCCAACCACATATTAATTCTCAGTAGCAAAGAAAATAGTATTTAAAGGTGAATTCAACTTCAATTATTCAATCAAGTTTACACTAGGCACGTGATCTAAAACAAAATTGGCTAGACACATTTTGTGTATACATATATATATTTGAATGTGCAACAACTCAATTAATACTACCTTCATTCCGAGACTTAAGCTTATATTTTTTTAGAAAGTTAAACTATATTAAATTTAACCAAGCTATTATCAAAAATCATTAACATGTAAAATATAAAATCAATATTATTAAATAGATAACAAAATATATTTTTATATGATAATTACAAAATATTATATTCGTTGATAGATTATTTAAAAGTTTGGTCAAACTTTATTTAGTTTGACTATTCAAAAAATATATAAACCTTAAGCCTTGGAATGGAGGTAATATGAATCAAAAGGAGTAGGATTGAAAGACTGCATTACTCTAAGTCTATCGCATGTTTACGTGGTCAGTCACTGAGTCACAGATGATGAGAGCTAGGAATTCAGTAGCGCAGCTCGGCTCTGGCAAGTAGTCTGTCTCCAGGTAGCTAACCAAGCTTGCCGCTTAGTAACTCCAAAAGCTAAAACTGCCCTAAGAACCCCCATTATTCATTCTGTAACTACAGCACTGTTAACAAATCAAAGCAGTAAGTGTACAAAAGGGCGCTTCTGAAACAAAGGCAAGCTGCTAATTTTGAGCTAGCTAGAGTATCATTAAGCTAGGTAGGTACATTGACAAAACCCGTATCATGGAAAAATGGACGTCCACCAAAACCATCACATTTCCAGCAGTCACCTTCTGCACCTATGACCAAACAACAGCAGAGTACAAGCTAGAAGAGGAACTACAGCTCGTCCTTGTCGTACTGCTCGTACTCCGGCTCCTCCTCGGCGGCCTTGGTGGCCTCCTTCTCTTCCACCTCAGGCTCCTCCACCTCCTCTTCCTCCTCAACGGCGGCGTCAGGGCTCAGGTCTAGGCTCTTCTGCACAGACCGGTAGATGCTGGACGCGAAGTCCTTGGGGTCGGGGAGGTTGAACCCACTCTCCATCAGCGCCGTCTGGTACACCAGCCTCGCTGTCTGCTTGAGGCCCACGTCCTGTGTGCATACACCATGTCAGCAATTCAGCATGGTCGTTTGTTGAGCATTCAGAAGCGAAGATAAGTAACTAGAGACCGTATATTTACCTCGCTGTCCTGGGCGACCTTGTCACGGAGCTCCTTTACGATGGGGTGCTTGGGGTTGATCTCCAAGACACGCTTGCCACGCATGTAGGCCTGCTTGCTCGCGTCTGACAGGGTCTGCGCCTGCATGATCTTCTCCATGTTGGAGCTCCACCCGTACTTGGAGGTCACCACCACGCAGGGGGTGTTGTGTAGCCGGTTGCTGATCTTCACTGAGTCGATGCCCTCAGTGTCCAGGGCCTTCTTCCACCAGTCCGTCAGCACCTTGAAGGACTCCTTGAGGTCCTTGAGCTTCGAGTCCTTGCCAAGCTTCAGGCCCTCCTTGGACACGTTCTGGAACTTCTTGTCCTCGTAGTCCATGAGGTACTGCATCAGGTACTCGTCGACAGGATCAGTGAAGTAGATAACCTGCAAGAAAAGATGGGGTGCCAGGTTACTTCACAAAGCTTGATACAGATTCCACATTAGCATTGTTCTGTTCCTGCACAGAAGGCTATTTTCATTTCGCTTTCTGTATTTTTTGTTTACTGTATAATCTGAGAAAGGAGCACATAGTTACTCTCTGGCGGCACTGGAGTCGACAAGTTGTAACTAAATGCTGTAATTAAATTTGTGCAGGAATTGTAGGCTGGCCTCAAACAGATTCTTATAATCTTATAAGCTCTCTAATGTGGTGCATGCCTTACATACTATGGGATCTTCACGTTTAAATGGATAAAGTGGTTACTCGATATTCTGAATAGATCCAATCATCAAGTGAATCTAATGGCAACCAAAGAGTGTGTATACATGAATAAATAGGAGAAATGCGAAGCACAATGGTAGCATTATCGCATAGTTATACTGTACCCAACTCATAAATCACAGTAAGAGAACCCTTTCAACACTGAGTAATACTGAACTGGACTATATGAGATGAAAAGGGGGCATCACAAAAACACACCTCGTAGTTCTTCTTGGTTAGCTGCTCAAGGAACGGAGATTTCTCTAGCTGCTCCTTGCTGCTTCCTGTAAGGTAAAAGATATCCTTTTGCCCTGACTTCATCCTTGAAATATACTCATCAAGAGAGACAAGTTTGCCATCTGACTTGGAACTGAAACAGATACAAGATCAGTTCTCTGCCACACTAAAGAAACTTCACCGTGACTGAAGGAATGCAGAATAAAAAACAAACCTCTCAAATCTCAGAAGCTTCGCAAGACGGTTCCTGTTTGTTGCATCTTCAATGATCCCCAGCTTGATTGATTTGCCAAACTCATTCCAGAACTTGGCATACTGTCCCTTCTTCTTCTCCATTGCACTTTTTTCTTCATCTGCTTACAGAAGATGGTCAATAAGTACTATCATCATAATATATGTAGTAGGCGACTTGACTTCTTCAGAAGCCCTAGTTACCTGTCTTTTCTTTGTTGCTGTACTCCTCAGGATCTTCCTCAGCAAGTTTCCTAATCATGTCAAGAGCCTTGCGGATCAGTTTCTTCTTGATGGTCTTGAGACTGCTATGTTGTTGAAGCATTTCGCGTGATACATTGAGAGGTAGCGTGTCTGAGTCGACAATACCCTATAGAGAACAACACCATGTTGTAAGTTAATCTGCACAAGTCAATGCTCGAGAGGCGAAATATACCATTCATGAAATAGTATGCAGTACCATCAAGAAGCTGAGGTACTTTGGAAGAAGATCATCAAATTCATCAGAGATGAAAACTCTTCTAACAAACAACTTGAGGTTTGACTTGTTAGCATTGTAGTAACTCTCGTAGAGATCATGTGGAGCCTTCGGGGGAACAAAGAGCAAAGCTTTGAACTCAACATCTCCCTCGGCACTGAAGTGACTCCAAGACATAGGCTTGTCATCCCCAAAGTCCTACAAAACAAATTGAAGTCAGGAACATTTCTTATTTTTTTTAGCAAGGCATAAAAGCTTCTCCAAAAAAGTTATCCTATAAATTCATAACTGAGATTTAAGTACCTTAGCTAGTGAGTGGTAAAACTTCGCGTACTCTTCTTCAGTAACTTCCTTGGGGTTACGAAGCCATACAGCCTTCATATCGTTCAGAAGCTCCCATTCAGTGGTAGTTTCCTTTACTGTCTTCGTCTTGGGTTTTTTCTCTTCCCCATCTTCTGTCTCTTCTTCCTCAGAGGTCTCTGGGGCTATAAAATATAGCAAGATGTATTAGTTATTGCATGAGCACAGCTCGATATGATTCTGAAAAATGAATAATAATTGACCGGTAACTTACTAGTATCCTCTTCCTCATTTGATTCCTCCTCGTCAGCTGGCACTTCAACATCAACCTCCTTGGTTGCCCACAAGTAAATGGGGAAATTGATGAACTCAGAGTACTTCTTCACCAAGTCCTGCAAGTACCCATCATAAAAAAATTATGAGAATGCTGAGAATAGCATGTGTATTATGTATAATTTCTTCAATACTATGGGAGTAAACGATTCCACTTGCCCTTGAACATATCACAAAAATTGTTTAGTGGAAACTGATAAATGAGCCAAATGACAATGAATGTACTGGTCAGGCAAATTTTCGTGAGCTGTGATGTGCTGCACTGTGCTGTGGAATCCAGATATATGCTGGGCTGGACTAATTCTAGCAAATAGCTACTAAAATAATATTATTCTAGTTGCAACCAAAAAGTAGACACAAATAACTGGTTTCAAAAGCCATTACAGTGCACATGGCCAAACAGAGCCTTTAACTTTAAGGTAAAAGTGCAATTGATATCCACTGCACTTCAAGTAGAGGACAACTGATATCACTCTACAATTACCTCTGTGCACACATCATAAATTCTTCTGCGGCAAGAATTTAACTTAAATATTGAACCGCAATAACAAGCAAACATGCTAATATAGCGATACCTTTAGCTTGCCTTCCTCCAGGTACTCCTTAGCTTCTTCGCGGAGATGCAGTTTGATCTCAGTTCCACGGCCGAGGGGTTCATTCCATGTATCCTCCGAGATAGCAAATGATCCATCAGCTTTGGACTCCCACACATATCTATTAGAAAAAAATACAAACAACATCAAGAAAACTGCAAAGAGAAAGGTAAAGGAATGAACCAAAAGCACAAGGCATCTTACTGTTTGTCATCATTGTGCTTGCTGACAACTTCGACATAGTCAGCAACCAAGTATACTGAGTAGAAGCCAACACCAAACTGCCCAATGAGATTGAGGTCACCTCCAGTCTGCATCTTTTCGACAAAAGCTGCAAAAGGTGCAAGCAATTAACATTAGCTGATACTTTGTATGATTTTCTACAGAAAAATATAAATAATGCTGAATTCGCGTTGGAGATTTTAAATATATCTTAGAGCTGAGCAATAAGTAGAAAAGAGCAGTACCTGAAGTTCCAGATTTCGCAATGGTTCCAAGGTTCTTGATCAGATCTTCCTTGGTCATACCAACACCCCTATCCCGAATGGAGAGAATCTTGTTTTCCTTGTCCAATTTGATCTGCATTTGCACATGTAAGATTACTTAAGGTCCATCATCTCTAAAGGCAAAGAAGTAACAAACAGAAAAGAGTCTCAGCTTTGCTATCCACTGTACCTGGATTTCAAGCTTAGCAGCGTCACCTTCGCCCAAGACATCCTTATCGGTGAGGGCAAGGAACCTAATCTTATCCAAAGCCTACAACATAGAAGAGACCACCCATTAGTTTCCAGCAAACGCCAATGAAACCTAAATGCAGGGGATCAAAATTAAGCGCACTGCATACATCAGACGCATTGGAAATGAGCTCCCTGAGGAAGATGTCCTTGTTGCTGTAGAGCGAGTTGATGATGATGTCCATGAGCCTGGACACCTCGGCCTGGAACTCAAACTTCTCGGCCGAGTTCCTGAGGGTCTTCCTCGAGATCGACTCGGACTCCCTTCACGCACCAAAACCACATTATCAATACAAATGGCAACAGCACGATAAGTGGAAAGCACCAGCACTGATCAGAGGATCGTGCGCACCTCTGGACGACCTCGGAGTCGGTGGACAGGCCATGGGGGACGGCCCCAAGCTTCTCCTCTACCTTGGGCAGGTCGGCCAGCTCGTCGCTGCTCTCCTCGGCATTGACCTGGAGCCTCTTAGCTGCAGCACATCAAGGCGGGTCAGAACGTGGCTTTCGCTGAGGACACGCTAGATTGATAAGTAGAAGTGAGCCGCGAGAATGTTGAATTCACTGAGAATAGTATGGTAGGGAGCTAGATCAGTGGCAAGCAGCACTAGATTTTCGATGAGGGCACGCTAGGTTGATACAAATCTCGATAGAGCCACTGGAGTAAACCCTATTTAAACCCCGGACTTAACTACCACCTTAATTCACCCAAAAAGTGGAGATGCAATAACCCACGACGGATCTACTAAGAACCAAGAGAAGCTAGTAATGGCGAACTCGACATATCCCCCGCCACCACATCAGATCGGGGCCTCCGCGAAGTCACATCGCGACAGAGCCAGAAACTCTGCCGCGAGATCTACAACGGAAACTGGGCCGAAATTGCCAGTTAGAGATCGCATCCAGTAGCCCTCGCCTCCGCACGAACGGATCAAACAGCTGGGGGCAGTCGCAGTCCAGATTTTCACTAGGAGCTGATCCCATCGCGCTGCTGCGATTCAGACTTCCGAGTAGTGGCACGAGAATTCACGCGGGCAAGCGAACTGGGGAACTGAGTGTCTACTGAGATCGAATCTACTGGCGCTCTCCCGAAACCGAACAGATCACGAGTTGCCAGCTAAAATCGCTACTACGAAAATCGCCACAAAATCAGGGGCGGAGAGCTCTCGCTGCGGCGGCGGCGGGCGGAGGAAGGGGAGGAGGTGCTTGCCTGGATCGGGGAGGGTGGTGAGGAGGAGGACGAGGAGGAGCGCGCAGGAGAGCGCCCACTTCCGCATCGTGCCGGCTCCGCTCCGCTTCACTCCGCTGCAAACAAAACTGGCCTGCCTGCGTTCGTCGCCGCGTTCGTCTTCTGTCGAGGGAGAAGGAGAAGCCCACCCATTTTAAACGGGTCTGGTGGAGACCCCGCACGCGCGCGGGCGGGATCGGGCCACGTGGACGGACGGACGGCCGCGATGTGGATCCGGCCACGCGGCGGGCGGCGACTGGGCGGCCCCGGCGCGCCTGACGTGGAGCGCGAGCCCGGGAGCGGCCTCAGCCGTCCGCCGGGCCGAGCTGGACGGTCGGACGGCCTGGATCTCGTGCGCTGGGTGGAGCGGAGGACACGTGGAGTGGCGCGGTTGGTGGAGGCTGGGTCGTCGACGTCGATGTGCTGGAATGTTCGGGGCCGGCGTGCGCTCAGTGGATAATTCGTTCGAAGAGGGGGACTTGTGGTGGGGCCGACGCTGTCTGTGATGGGTCGATCTGGGCTCTGGGGCCTACCTGCCAGTCAACGGGTGTTGACTCGTCACCGTACGTTGAACGGCACGGTGAAACTGTTACATCAGTGTACTAACAGCATCTCTAGCAGACACACATACAGCCTATCCCTATTGTAATTGTTTTTTGCGATTTTGAAGAGGAAAAATCGCCGGTTCAGACACCACATCGAGCCATCGTCTGAAAAAAAATTCTCGCGCAAACCCCAATTACCTAGTTTCGTGAGGCCTTCCAAGAGTGAACTCCATCTTGATTCCCGCCTTGGCGCGAAGTAAATTTCAGCCTCTACGAGCTCCGAAGTCTACCAAAATTCGTCGGAGTCGCTGGAAACGGGCCGGAATCCAGAGCAGGGGCGGGCGGGCGTGGTCGGCCAGCGAGCGCGGGCGGCAACGAGCGGCTGGCCAGGGAAGGGAGGTTGAGGAAGGAGGAAAAAAGAATCACCGCGGGCTAGGACGGCCAGGACAGGGAATATGCAGTTTTAGGGACTCCTTTTATGGTGATTGGGATGCGAACCGTCTTTTCAGCCCGCAAAAACATGTTTAGGGTGCCCTCTATCAGCGTATTTGGGTTTGGGGTTTGCGGTTTGCGGTGTCTACTAAAGTTGTTGTAAGGGCATCTTCACTCGGCCCTTCCATACAGCCTCCAGCAAAGCTGTTTTGCCGGCTTACGGGGATGCTGGCAATGGATTTATAGCAAACCTGTAAATTTAGGTGATTTTTTTTCAACTGGAGCGAATTTACAATGATATATAATACTACCTCTGTCCATTTTTAGATGTCAAAAAATTGTCTAAATTCATATGTATCTAGACATTTTTTAGGCATAGATACATCTAAATTTAGACGAACCACTGTACATCTATTAACGGATGGAGGGAGTAAAAAACATTAAAAAAAATGGCTCTAGCAGCCGCGGTTATAAAACACGGTGTAGTCTTCGTTGTCGTTGTTGTCGTCGTCCTTGGATGGGCGCTAGCCACCGACGCCGCCACGGCTACTGCCGGGATCGCCCTTCTCCACCTTGTCCTTGGACCAAGGCGAGCTCCAGGTAAGCCGCCAACACCTCCTCAAAGAGCATGGCCATCCACTGGCCCGCGATGTCCTCCATGCCGTCGTTCGCCCTGAGGGCGATCTGGTTGGCACCTGAGTCCTGCGGTGGCACCCACTCCGGCTCCGGCTTGGGCCTGGCGAGGCAGAGATGCCCGCACGGTGGAGACAGGTCATGTGTGTATTCTAAGGTTGTCCATTTGGGCCGTACGGAGATGTTCGAACAAGCTCGGTTGTTTGCGTCGGAGCGCTGAAGATGCCCTTAAAAGAAAAACATACTCCCTCCGATTCATATTAATTGACTCCAATATGGATGTATCTAGAACTAAAATATGTCTAGATACATCCATATTATAGTCAATTAATATGAACCGGAGGGAGTAGTTGAATCATACATAATACTTCCTCTAATCTATAATAATTTAAACTAAACCCGACAATTATTACTGTTCGTTGCAATTCTTCTCAAGGCACCATGAAGGAATTGGGGATCACACCTTCTTTTTTCTGATCACGAAGAATCGGAGGCGTCCAGTTGCTCGCCTGTGTATACAACGGACGGACCGTACCGTTGAGGCAGATTCTTCTGTTGACAGATCTCGAATTCTCGATGGTGTGTCTACTAAAAAGGACCAAACGTCTGCAACAGATTAAGCAAGACGAAAAGAGAGAGCAATGGAGTTGCTCGAGAGCTCGATAGTTCCTCTCTTTGTCAACCGACGACGAAAAAAATGGTGGGCAAGTTTGAGACCTACTCCATCCGTTCCTATTTAATTGACTTTAATCAGAACAATTGATATAGTTCACTTGTCTTGTCTCCTGGCGTCGATTAAAATGGAATAGAGGGAGCACCCAACAGTACCAAATACCTCTGAGATTTCAAAAGTGGCAATGCGTTGCACATATTATTTACTCAAGAATCAAATAATAAAAGTATCCAGAAAATGATTGAACTCAAGTGCTCGAACCCCGAACAGGATAGAAACGCAGGCATGCCATTACCAGCTACTGAAACTGAGCTCATACATGACAGAGTTTACACAAGGTTCATATCCAGCTTGAGGCCTACACAAAACTGAACATGATACTGGGAGCATCTACTTATTCACGGTTCGGTCGAATACTGCTGACCTCTACCCTTTGTCAGAGAGTACCTAGGGCATAGGAGAACGGCTTTCAAACTCCAGGAACAAAACTGAACATGAAAGACAATGGAGGATGTCCCTGAGAGCCAGCAAACTTGCAGCGCCTCAGGCACCGTAGAGGCATCATCAGTGACACCATCACGAACACTCTGACAGCTCGAGACAGAACGCGACCCTACGGATAGAAGCTAGCAATTTGTACAGTCTTCCTTGCATGCGGAGACTACCGCAAGGAGAAGATAGGCATCTTGCAAGTCCTGAAAAAGGTAGTAGAACGTGTGTCAGTTAGAACTTAGAATCAAACATCAGTACTACCTAAATGTTGCAGAAAATATAACAAGTAACAGAATGCCACATCACAAGTTCACAACAGGTTGGCGCACCGTAACTGGACTAGGTAAGACCACACACACAACACAAGGTTCATAGGAATGAGCAAGTATTAGTCTAGCCGTACAACATCTTATTGTTTGTTGATACACAAGCTCACTTTTTTTCCTATTCAATTACATGACTAGAGATGAACAGAATTGCATCCATGGTTAACTGTGAAGGTGTTACTCTCTATACATGTTGTATTGCTGTCATTGGCACTAAAAAATATTAACAAGTGGAACATCAGATGTATATATTACACAATACCATGCCAGAATGTCTAAGCCCCCCAAAAAAGCTTAGACTATTTTAAGATAACTGTCGGTGCATTATAAAGACACGCCAGGCTACTACTAACACTTCACAAAACCGACCAACCCAACAAAAAGGATAAATCTATAATCTCTAAAGACTAGTACTGCTAAGACTAATGCCTATGAAGAAGAACTCTTCATAATTATAAAAAAATTGGAGGTGTTACTTCACAAACAACTATTTTCTTTGGTATCTAGACCAACCTTACAATATTGTACACAACATGATGCTGTACATGATTTTCTGTCATAATGATCATTTTTAAAAGCATACTCTGCGATGAACACAGTGCACACTCTGCAGAAATAATATTTGTGGCAGAATTACTACTGTACTACAGTAGTAGGAATGTCAGATGAATTTTCTAATAACCTAAAAGCTAATGAAATAAGCAAATGAAGCAACCATTGGAGCTAAATTGATAAACCCATACAAGCAGACATTATTGTATGAATCACCTAAGCTCTTGTGCAGCACTTGATGACTTGACACAAGTCTATGACATATCTATCTCGCACTTGCACATGGACACTCATATTCTCTGCTATATTCCAACTGAATAGTTCCAATTTTACAATACAAACAAGGTAGAATGATCTACTTTTCTGTAAAAAAAAGTCTATGGTTTCAAAGATAATTAGTCTTCATGCATGATCAATTTGTGATAACCGATAGGTTCCATCATGCCAATTTGGTTAATCAAAAATTCAAAATGCATCCAACTAGAATGCAATAAATTAAGTGCACTGCATGATTATGGTACTACAGTAGTACGAACAGACGACTAGTCATCAAATCGTTACTCGGAGTTCGACTCAACTGACAAATCAAGCAACCAGTCAACTTGTCACGAGTCACGGCCAATCATACATCCCAAGTCGAGAGACCAGAAAAGAAACCCACCAGTCAGAATTTGACAATAATGGCCCAGCTTTGGTTTCGAAACCTAGCTATCGACCAAGTCTTCTCACGAGAAACACGTCGATACTGTACTACAGTGGTAAGAACATCAGATGCATATCTAGAAACCTAGAAGGCCATGAAGTAAGAAAGTGGACCATTGGAGCTGAAGCTCTGAACTAATAGACGCAATCAGGCACACTTTATTGTATGCAACGTTCAAAAAAGCGTACGCTCAGGCGCGCTTAAGCGCAGCTTAGAGCGAAGCGGAGGCCAAACGCTCTGTTTCAGGCCTGAGCGAGAGGAAAAGCGCTAAGCGCGATTAAGCGGTCCGATTAAGTGCTGAGCTACGATTAGGCGCGTGGAAGCGAGGCAAAACGGAGAAAAGAGCGTCGCTGCGCGTCCATGGTCGGAGGCAGAAATTAAAAAATTGGGATGCTAGATGGGAGGGGAATACAACCAGATATGGTTCCCTGGCACCCCAATTGACCACTCCCCCACCCCCGAGAGAGAGAAAGAGGTGGGAGAGAGGCGGCGCACCCGGATTCCGCCGGTGATGTTCCTCCTTCGCCGCTCGTGAATCCTCTCCTATACTGCCCTCCGCATCTTCTTCCAGGCCGCCGGGACTATCCTCCCCAAGCAGGCTCCGTGTCCCCTTCATCCCCTCTCCGCCGACCGCCCAGAGCCCTGGATCGAGCTCGACCTAGTCGATGCTAGATGCCAGCCGCCGCCGCACATCAGATATTCATTTTCACGCTGGGCTAGTCGTGTGTGTTGCTGCTGGGCTGTTGCTTCTGGGCTACTCGTGGGTGTTCGTTGCTACTTGCTACACGCTGCCATACTGGGCTCTTGCTGCTGGGCTGAGTTATATACTTAGGCTTAGGGCTGATTATAGTCTTGTGTACGCCCAATTTGGCTTCCGTGCTCCCGTACGTACGCTTTTGCCCTGCACGCTTAAGCGGCGCTTAAGCTCGCTTAAGCAGCAGTTCCTCTAGGCAGCGTCTCACCGCTCGCTTTACGCCCAGCGCTTTTTTGAACCTTGATTGTATGAATCCACTAGGCTCTTGTTTTTTTTTGTACAACTTGACAGTTGACACCAATATGTCTATGATATATGTGTCTCATCTTTGCACATGGGGAAGCTAACCTTCGCTGTTCTATTCCAATTTTATAATACAAATAAGGTATAAGAATATACCTTCTCTGCCAAAAAGGTCAACGATTTTAAGGACAAATAGTCTTTATGAGAGATCAGTTTGTGATAACTGATAAGTTCCATCATGCCAAGTTGCTTAATGAAAATTCATCTAACTAGAATGCAACAAGCCAACACGGTAAATGCACTGCACGATAATTCAACTACAGTACTACGAAGCATTCCTGCTTTGTACTGCAGGATAACTGATACTTAGCTTTCTAGTATTCATTGTATCAGTCAAGTCTACGCTGCTTTTAAAGAGGCAGTAGCCAAGTTGCTAAATCACTATCCATCCAACTAGACTGCAGCGACTTAGATGCAAAGCGGGATGACTGTTCAATAACACGAGAATTGAGGTATGCTCTTACCAGAAGACTACAGATAGCACAAGCATCTGCCCTTTAGCCTGATGAATTTATTTGTTTGTCTATTTTTTGAGACTAAAGATAGCACAATTCTTTGTATCAGTCAAGTCTGCGGTGCTTGAAGTAGCCAATTTGCTAGTAAATCAAAGTGCACCGAACTAGAACGCGGCAACGTAAATGCAAAGCAAGATAACTGTTCAATAACACAAGAATTGAGGTGCGCTCCTATGGACAGCACAAGCATCTACCCTAATGGGTTCACACAATTTTACAGGATGAGAGCAGTATTGAAAGGCCAAAATTAAGTAATTATGTCCTGGAATGGTCTTTCAAGAAAAGAATGTTGTCTGAAGAGCAGGATAGCAAAACTAACCTTCAATTCCGTTCAGAATTTGGCAAACAGCCCGAAGGCATCGTGCCCATACCGCCACAGCCCGGTGGCATTGTGGATCCAGATTTCGCGGTCCCAATGCACTGAGCATTGGAGAAATCACCGGGGCCCTGTCCAAACACCTGGGCACCCATAGCGGCGTCGTCGCCCATGGTCCTCATCTGCATCCCGGGATTGCAGTAGAGCTGATCGTTGCACCTGAAATCGCAGGAGTTCATGACCTGGGCGGCGCCAGCAGCAAGGTCAACCCCACCAGCAGGGACCAAATCGACGGCGCTCTTCACCACCGGGCGGCCGTAGGGGAATGCGCCGATCTCGCCCTCGATCCTGCCCCTGATGTCGACGAGCAGGCAGCGGAGCCTGGCGACCTCGGCCTCTAGCGCGGCGTGGTTCTGGACCTTGCGCATGAGCTGCTTGTTGAGGGCCTTGAGGTGGACCACCTCCTCCTCCAGCAGCGCCGTGTGCGCCTTCTTCTTCTCGCGGTACTTGCGCACGGCGGCGCGGTTGCCCGAGGGGCGGCGCTTCTTGGAGGCGGCCTCGGCGGAGGGGGACTCGGCGCCGTCGGAGGAGGCCGAGACGACCTTGGTGTGGACGTGGACGCAGGTGTGGGTGTGCGAGAGGTCGTGCGCGGGCGGGTTGCAGGTGTGGGTGTGCGTGCAGGCGAGGTGCTCCGTGTCCTTGAGGATGTCGTCGAAGTAGCTGTCCATGGAGCAGCCGCCCGGGGCGTCGGCGCCCAGGGACGGGCACAGGAACGCCTCCGGGTTCGAGAAGTCGAGGTCCCCGTCGTCCATGGCCGCGATTGGCGGCGGCCGGGGACGCACGCGCAGGTGCGCTTCGGCGGGAGGAGGGCTGGTGGGTTACGGCGGAGCCGGCGTTGGGTTTGCGGCGGCGGCGCCGGCGAAGGGGGAAGAGAATTTTGTTGGGGGGATTTGGTATGGTGGGTTGATCGATTTGGGTGCGCGTGATGGGAGGGAGGTGAGGGCAAATATCAGCCGCCAGGCGATGAACGGTGGAGGACGATCCGCAGCCTTTTTTTTTTTTTTTTCCTTTAGGCCTTCACTGCTCTTTAGCCCTTGTTTACTTCTCTCGTATTTTTTTTTTCCAATAGTTATGAGAATGAGAGGAGATTTGGTGTTCACCCAATCCCCTCAAATACCCTTCCAAAAAATACATTAGTATGATGGAGAGTTTTTTATTTAGGCAAAAAATGTGGGGATGGGAGGAGATGAAATGGGATATCTCGGGATTATGTCGTTTAAAATCGGAGAAGTAAACGGACTAGTGGGGATTTTTCGGGATACGAAATAATCTCATCCCATCCTCATAAATACCCTAGAAGTAAACAAGGCCTTAGGGTATGGTATACTTTTGTGTAGATTATAATTTGTGCTGAAAGTTTAAGTGAGGTTAGAGCATTTTCAGTCACGAAGCGATCGGCGGCGGCTGCCGCAGTACAGAGGAAAATGGAGGCGAAGGAGTCGAAGCTTGCCGCGGCGCCTGCCGTTGCGCCAGTGCCACAGATGCCTCCTCCGCCACCACTGTAGCCGAAGAGTAGATGATAGCGCGGCGGCGGTGGTGGAGAGGAGAGAGAATAGCGCGGCGACGGTGGAGAGTAGAGGATAGCGCGGCGGCGGTGGAGGGCGTACTAATAGCGGTGCCAACTAGCCGCACAACAGCCAAGGCGTCGCATTTACGGCGGCGTCTGCGCGTGGACCGATGGTTTCATCGGCGGCAGGCCACGCTTCAGCCAAGGCGTCGCATTTATGATGCACCCATTGCTTTGAGTCGCTGCCAAGGTGGTCCCACCCGCGAAAATCGATGTTCCGCGAGGCGCCGACGCGCCCGATTAGCGAGGTGTGAGCTCAAAAACCACGCCAGCTCTCAAATAGCTATTGGAGCCGACCGATGGTGCTATTATGGCATGTCAACTTGTGTAGTCGGGGTATGATTTGCCCTACTGAGAAAGCACTATGCTGCTCACAATGTGGTTCTAACATCCCAGTCTAGTTTGTGTGTTTTCAGATTTCATTTGTGTAAAAAAAATGCTTCATTTGTGTAAAAGCTTTCCAGCGGCACACACAACCATCATGGCTACCAAACGCAAACCACTGAAACGAGGGTCATCGTTGAGGTTGCCGACTGGCATCATCGTCAGCACTTTTGCACGAGCCAGTGACTACGACTTCACCGAAGAATGACCACCTTCTTTTTTGAGCGTACCAAGAATGACCACCTTTTTTTTTTTGAACCAACGAAGATCGAAGAATGACCCCCTAGGAAGACCAAGTCCACATCGGCCCAAGCTGAACAAATGACCCTTTGCATGGTAGACTAGCACCTCTTGCAGTAACGGCTTCGCGAAGCCCACATCGGCCAAGCCAAACAAATGAACCTTCGCGTGGTACACTAGCAGTTCTGATTCTTATAAATAGAAGGCCTCCAGCCCAGCTTTATATATAAAGCCACACACATGGTAAGGTTCGATACAACTCTACACCCACAAATGATATCAAATGTTCTAAGACAAGACCACACATAAAGCTCCCAGCAGTACATAACATGACAAAGCACACACATCTCAGACCCCTCGCATGCCCCAAGGGTCGTCGTAGATGATCAAGGTCGAGATGTCGTCCTCATGTCGACTCAGACCGCGTTCGAGCGTAGAGCCTCCTAACGTCGCCCACCGCCAAGTCCAGCAAGTCCAGCAAGTCCCTGTCCCTCGGTCTGACCAGAACCCTCCAACACTGCATATGTAAAGATAATTGGTAGAAGATGCCAGCCGGGTTGCCGATTAGCTTTCCCTCAATCGCTAGCTTATTACGTATGTTCCAAAGCGTCCAGCATTGACCTGCAAACGTGAACCAAGCTAGCCTACGGAGGGGGTTAGACAAGCCCTGAGCGAGTGCGATGAAGTCCCCTGCCCCTGCCGGGTTCCAGTCGCACGAAAGAAGCTCCCTCACCCCAGCCCACATGAGTCTTGCGGGTGGGCAGGTGAAGAAGATGTGATTGCAGTCCTCCCAGGCACCGCAAAGCGCACACGTCCCATTGGAAGGACCATGCCGCTTAAGCAGCTGCTCTCCCGAGGGCAACCGCCCACGGATCAGTTGCCAGAGGAACACCTTTATCTTCGGTGGTACTCTGGTTCTCCACACTTCCTTGAACGACGCTGTCGCCGCCCCTTGCGCCAACCTAGCATAAACAGAGCTAGTGGAGTAGATGCCTGAAGGCTCCAAGGCCCAGGAGACCTCGTCGGCTTCCGTGCTAGTAGGAAGTCCCTGTACCTCCCTGCACAGGTTGTCCAACTCCACCGTCTCGGCAAGGCCAAATTGTCGCCTGAAGCGGAGGCGCCATTCCCCTGGCACCCCATCGAGCACCCTTGCTCCATCGACGGTGATGAACGGTGACTCACAACAGCTGAAGAGTCTGGGAAATCTCGCCCTAAGTGGTCCGTTGCCCGTCCACCAGTCCGTCCAGAAATAGGTTCTTCTCCCGTTTCGAACCCTATGTTTGGCCCCAAGCTTGAAGTGCCATTTAACCTTTTGTATCGCATTCCAAAACTGAGAGCCATGAGTTGGGACCTCTCCCGCATAGAGATCCTTGCCCCGCAGGTACTTCGCCCTGATCAGGTCTGCCCAAAGACCTTCCGCTCCTTGGTAGAGCTTCCAAATCCATTTCACCATTAGGGCGATATTCATGGATTTGGTGTTCATAACCCCTAGCCACCCCCCAGCACCTTGGGTTTACACACCGTGGCCCAGTCCACCATGTGGTACTTGTGTTTGTCCCCCACGCCCTCCCAAAAAAAGCGTGAGCGCGGTCTGTCCATAGCCTTGTGCGGGCCGTCATGGAGCAGGTACATGCTCATAGCGAACAAAGGCAGGCTAGACAAGCAGGAGTTGGTAAGCTCCAGGCGCCCTGCCGCCCCAAGGTACAACCCCTGCCATGGCTCGACCCTACGAGCCACGACCTCCGGGAGGAAGCCCCAGTCCGCTACCCTAAGCGGTTTATCACTAATAGGTAGTCCCAGGTACTTAATCGGGAACTTGCCCAGGCGACAATTGAGGAGGTTGGCCACCCGTTGTTGGGCTGTCCTGGAGACCCCCATGACCACTACCTCGCTCTCGTCGAAATTGATCTTCAGACCCGACATGTTCTCAAAGCATAGGGAGCAGGGTCTTCAGATTCGCAATACCCACCCCTGTGGGTTCCACCAAGATCATGGTGTCGTCCGCGTACTGCAGTTGTGTCACCCCCCTGGGATGAGATGGGGCACCAGCCCCTTGACATGACCAGCGGAATTGGCCTTGGTGATGATCGCCGCCAGGCCATCCACCAAGAAATCAAAGAGAAGCGGCGAGAGTGGGTCTCCCTGTCTCACTCCGTGCTTGTTCCGGAAGAAATGCCCTATTTCCCCGTTAACATTGATCGCAGTTTGGCCACCCCTGACCAATTGCATCAAACGATGGACCATCATCGCGGAGAACCCCTTCCTCAGGAGAATCTCCTGCAGAAAGTCCCAGTTGACCATGTCGTAAGCCTTCTCAAAGTCAAGCTTCAGGAGCAAACCCTTTTGCTTCCTGACGTGTAGCTCGTGCACAATCTCATGTAAGGCAAGAGCCCCCTCGTGTAAGCATCGCCCTCTAATGAATGCGGATTGACAACGATCTATAACCCTATGCGCCACCGGAGCTAGCCTAGTAGCGTACACCTTAGCCACAAATTTAAAGATGACATTGATGAGCGTAATTGGCCTAAACTGTCTGATGTTATCAGCCCCTTTCACTTTGGGAATCAGGGTGATAATCCCGTAGTTAAGACGCGCCACGTCAACCCTCCCTAGGGCAAAGTCATTGAGGATCTGCAGGATCGGTCCTCGAAGGGTTCCCCAGAACCTTTTGAAGAAAAGCACCGGGAGACTGTCTATGCCCAGCGCCGAGTCCTGCTTCATGCCCGCTAGCACCTCGTCCAGCTCCTCGGCAGTGAAGGTCAGTTCGAGGTCCCGATTTTCCTCCGGTGACACCCTTTGGTTCCCATCCCAAAGGTGCGATCCCAGGGAAAACCTCCTGGTCTCCCCTCCTATCCCATAAGCCCCTGGTAGAACAGGTAGATGTGCTCCATGAGCTCCCGCTGCTCATGGACCTCCCCTTGGTCCGTGATCAGCCTAGGGATCGAGCACTTCCGCCGACGCCCATTCGCAATGGCATGGAAGTACGCCGTGCAAGAATCCCCCTTAAGCGTCCATTGCACCCGACTCCGTTGGTGCCAGTACTCCTCATCCGCCCGGTCTAAGGCCGAAAGTTGATCCTCAAGGTGGTGCCTAAGCGCCCAGCCGTCCTCATCAAGACCTGTGGCATCGGCCACCCTATCCAGCTGGGTGACCTATAGGAGTAGATTTTCCCTAAAATCCCTCTTCTCCTTGCCCAGGTTGGCACCCCACCCCTTGAGGAATTGCCGAGTGTTGCGGGCCACACACTGACAAAGCTCAATGTAGCACCTGTGCGGGCCCTGCTCCGTAATGAAGCTGCCCAGCTTCGCCTTAAGGAGGTCCCCAAACCCCGGAACACCAAACCACCAAGTCTGGAAGAAGAATC
Organism: Lolium rigidum; assembly: GCF_022539505.1. Lineage (NCBI taxonomy): Eukaryota > Viridiplantae > Streptophyta > Magnoliopsida > Poales > Poaceae > Lolium > Lolium rigidum. The sequence continues at coordinate 350,448,876 of NC_061508.1, forward strand.
TTGGCGGCACGCGCCTTGTCTCTTCACCACTAGACAGGAGGAGAGGTGTATATGGTCTGAACCAATCCTTGTGATCGCGGTGAGCGAGCACAAAGGAAACGCCGCCTCCCAGGCTGGCGCTACCAACACCCGGTCTAGGACACACCTAGTCGGCCTAAGGCGTTTGTTGGTCCACGTGAAGCGAGCCCCTGTCCGCTCCAGTTCCCGAAGGGCCATTGTCGCGATGGCATCGTTAAACCGTCTCACCCGCGACCAGTTGATGTTATCGTTATTCTTCTCATCAGCTGTCCGAATGAGGTTAAAATCCCCCCCGATAACTACCGGGTAATCGCACCCTGCCACCGCCTGGGTGAGCTCTCCCAGGAACTCCTCCGTGCGGCGATGATCCGCCGGCCCATACACGAGGAAGAAACACCACTTCATGTTGTTCTTCCGCTGTAGGATGGTAGCCGAGATGAAGAAGGTCCCCTGCCTCCAAGCACGGACATCAAAACACTCATCGCGGAACCCCAGAAGCATCCCCCCAGAGTGGCCCTCCGCCGGCACCTAGTTCCACGCGAATTGGCCGCCAAATTCCATGCTTCGCAGCTCAGCCGCCGAGAAATCAGATTTGATGGTCTCTTGTAGCCCAATAGTGTCCACCCTTTCCCCCCCGGATGTACGATTTCAGCTGTGTCCGTCGCCCCTGCTCACCGAACCCACGAATATTATAGATCAAGGCCCTCATTTGTCGCTCTTCCGTCTACCCCTCCCTTTCCGCATAGTCAGAGTGGACCGTCTCCCTCTCTTGCGCACGGGTCTGGCACCCGTACGAGTTGTGGCCTCCCTGGCCTCGGCGTCCGATCCCTCAGACGAGTGCTCCGCCGTCCGACCGTCGGGCTGTGACGGGCACCGGCCGCCATCTGGGTCCTGGCCAGCCATGGTGTCCGGTGATGCCGCCTCCCCGGCGGCAGTCTGGGCCCCTTTCCCGGCATCGCGGGCCTCTCTGGCCGCAATATCCTTAGCTTGGCTCGCCGCCACCCTGGCAAGCGCCGCCTGGGCCTCCTCCTTCGCGCGAAGAAGCGAGATGGCCTCCATCGGTGTCCCCGCCGATGGCACAAAGAGAATGCAACTATCCGAAAGAACCGTGCCTATCTGTTGATCTGATCTAGCATCAAGGATAGAGAAGTCATCCGGGTCCGTACCTGCCGTAGCCGGGTCGAGGTTGCGCTCTGCCGCCAGCTTCTGCGCCTTCTCCATGGCCGAGGACGCCGCCGCACCGCCGTTACGGGTGCTCTTCCTGATCGAAGATGTCGGCGCCTTCTTCTTGATCGACTTGGTGGGCGCCATGGTGGCCACCGTCTTGGTCCTCTTTCCTTGCGCCATAGGTGCCACGGCCGTGACCGCGGAGCGGAGGTCCGCCAATGGCAGCAGCTGCGCCGGTTCGAGCGGCGCCTCCACCTCCTCACCCACCTCCATCTCCATCTCGAAGATCGGCAGCTCCTTGGACGCCTCGAAGCCCGCGTGCGTCGACTTCAGCGGACTGTCCAGCAGCTCTGATTCTGATGGGCTTCGAATAGGAGATATGGGAGACAAATGCCGCAGGACCTACGGCAGCTCTGACTTCACAATAGGGGAAGTCTGACTTAGCTAGCTCGATGTTTACACATTTAGTTCCGGAATTAGTCACCACTACTATTAAAAGGGAGAGAGGGTGGTGATCCAAGTCATCTTAACCGTACATCACATATCTTACGGTAAAAAGTTTTCGGAGCGGACCATTGTCCGTCGACCGCACGAGCGCTAAATCTGAACGAGCGAGAGGGGCGTCCCTTTTTTTACGGAACTGTCGCCATCTCTGCCAAACCGTCTCCCACTCGCGAGCCCCCCGCGTTCCACTGCTGCGCGAGCCGGTTTCTGATTACGTCGCCGCCGCCACGAGAGTCTGCTCGCTGCCGCCGCCGCGCGAGCCCGCCTTCAACGGGAGGGGCTTATCTTGCCTCTGCCGTCGTCGCTTCAGCCCATATACGCTCCATAGATCGCGCCATATCAATCTGGATTGGTCGGTTTACAATGGGGATCATATCTGCTCCTCCGGTCGGAGATGGAGGTGTTGGCCCGCCGAGCCACCGTAGTCTCCGACCGCCTGCCTCGGTGGTGCTGCCGCCGCAGAGATGGAGGCTTTGGCCCACCACAGCCTCCGGTAACGCCAGCCTTGGGTAATCTGCCTCCTCCTCCTTCATTGTCTTCCGCGAACGCGACATATCAAGGATATCCGCCGTCACTGGCCGAGATCGGCCGCCATCTTCATTGCCCCCTCCTCATGTGGACGTGCCAACCAAATCGACATCCCCGCAAGGTTGATCTCATTTTCCTTCATTCTGCAAGGCATACATTGTGTTTGTACTGAAATTATGTTGGAGAATCGAGGCTAAAATTGTGTTGTTAGCTGAGTGCGATTCAAGAAGAATGCTAGCACCGTTCATGATCTGAACACAAGGTATATGAAGTGGCGTTAGTAATAATTTTTTGTTGTTAGCTGTCTGAATGTATACATCTAACGTTGTATATGATGCCCCCCATAGGGGGCCTCACAGAGATCAGTGCATGTGAACCGTTGATTCATTTTTACCAGCAAATCTTGGCCGTGCAAAATTTTCACTCTGTCATCCAGGGCGTGAGGCCCTCGCCGCGGATCCACATTATATCCATGGGTCACATAAGCCCGCCCGGCCCAGGCAAACCCTCGAGCCTCGTCCTCCTCTCCGCGCGATGGCTCCCGCCGCCACCCCGCAGCCGTCGGTCTCCTCTCCGGTCCTGCACCGCCTCTGTTGATTTTCCCAAACGGCGCGCCTGCCCGCCCTCGTCCCCGTCGCAGCACGCCGCCGCGCTATGGGAGGAGCGGCTCGGCTGGGCAGGAACTTGTGTGTGGCGGCAAGAGGAGGGAAGGGCGGCGGATCAAGATCCTTCTCTTCGGCGCTGGGAAGGAGGAGGGGCCTCCGGTCCCCACGTCTTCTCCGGCGGCACAGCAGCGCCGTCATCCCCCCTCCACCCCAATCAACTCTCGCGTCCCCTCCACCTTCCCTATAGCAGGCACAGCGGGATGGCCAAGAAGCCCGCGGCCCGCCGCCGCGGCCGAGGCGGCCGGAGACGCTGAGGCGGAAGAGCGGCGGCGCCTGCCCTCGCTGGCCGTGGAACGGATTGACCGGAGGCGCTCGAGCGCGGTGCAGCGTGCCACTGCTGTACGGATCCACATGTGATCCCCTACGTCTCCCTCTCTCGAGCTGCTGCTAAAGCACCTCCCTGAACCACATTTCTCACGCCATGGCCAGCGCATAGGGGAGCCAAGCACTAGGGAGACAAGGAGTTGGGAAGGAAGAGATGAGGAAGAAGGCAATTTGCAGTTGTTTGGAAAAAGGGGAGGGATCAAACCGCAGCCAAGAAGTAGGAAGTCAGGGCAGATAACGGGATTAGAAGATCATCATCCCCAACTAGGTTTGGTCATTCTCAAGTAAGCTGGGTAATTTCATATCCAAGGCTACAATAATTGATTCCCCGACCATCGACTCTTGCTTTCCATGACGTTTTTTGGATGCTTCTGGAGTTCTGGATTGTTATTTATGCATGAGCGGGCTGCAGCACTTCTAGCCTTGTTTGCCTTCTCTAGCTCGTGTAGGTCTCTTATTGTTGCTGCTATCAAGTGCTCGATTGGATATTGCTTACTTCATGTCTGCTTTTTGTCGATTGCTGGCTTGGAGAGTTGTATGAAAAATAAATAAAAAAGTACAAGATGATAATAATGTTGTCTGAGTTGTATCACTTATGGGCATGCAAATAATTGCATCATGTTGCACCTTGCTATTTTCCATTGTAGACCGAAGATCCTGTTGGAAATCCAGGTTGGGCATGACTGAGCCAAGGATCAGTGAACTTCATATGATAAAGAAGCGGAAAATTCTACGAGATATGACATGCCCAGAATTCTGCAGTGGTGCTGGAAAGGTATGTTCTTCAAAATTTCCCAAAATACAAATGTCCTTCTGCAACAATTTGTTGTCATGTGCCCATCTCGTATTATATATTTTTCATTTAACGATTCTTCTGTGTATACTGCTTAGCCATCATAGTTTTGATCATAGAACAATAATGAAGGCCCATTGAAATACCTTCTGCAAAGGACACAATATTTGCCTACTTTGTGGAAGAGATAAGATCTAGAGATAAGTCACTTGCAAAGTAGTTTTGCTTATGCTGGTGCAGCTTATAATACTTACTATGTTTTTGAGAAAAATTAAGGTTGTGACGTTGCGTGTCCATATTGAATGGGCAGTAGAAATTCTGGGAAAAAAATCGAAGGCATCCAGCTGCATAGAATACGTATATATTTTTATACCAGTTAAGGGTACATGCATCCAACGTTGCGATAGACAAAAATGATGTTTATGCTCTGTCTTTACTGAATGAGCTGAACATAATCTTCTTGCTCTTTTTCTGTTAGCCTGAACATTTCTATCCATTCAATAGATTTCACTCTTTCCTATACATAAGCATCTTTAATACTGTAGAAAGTGTACGCATGCAGTATTTGAAAAAATATATAAAGTGATTACTACCTCATATTTAGACTCCTAGAACTTCTCATTTCATATAGTGGTTGCCATTTTACATAAATTTGGCATCTCTATCAAATGATTTGCTTGATGATCTGCATTCACGGTAAGAGAAGCGCTACTCCCAGTTCTTTGAATCAGTGACCGAGCTGGTTAGATCTTTCTTTTTGTGGGTACATCATCTCTATTTTTTCTTTCTTTCCCAGAAATGAAGATCTCAGAATTGCTTACATTGATGTTGTCGAGAGCATTAGGAATGGAAAGCCTAGCACTGAGTATTACTTGAAGCTTGTTAAATATGACATACAGGGAAAGGACAAGGTTAGTGGTTTTGGACGCCTTTCCTCCTGCATAATGCTTGATTGCTATTGCCGAGTCTCTGAAGCACCGTTTTAACTGTTAAGAACAGTTATCTTGGGTTTCATCGGTTCTTTTTCCCTTGTCACACTTTAATGGCTACAGTATGTTAGTTCCTGGAGATTGTTCTGGTCCGTTGAGTGCAGTTCTCATATCCTTATATTTGATGACATGGAACTTATTTATATTGGCACCACTATAGTATCCTGACCGTTGCATTCTCAAGGAAGTCAATATCTTCAACTATAAACTTCAAGATGGTCATTGTTTTACAATGTATTTCAGTATCCCCAAATTAAATTATCTCGTAGCAGGAAATTTATCCAGCTAGGTTGCTTGGCAATCCAAAGCTTGGAGACGGTAAACCTGAAAACCAAAATCATGCTATAATATTCACTCGTGGAAATGTCTGTACAAACTGTTGATATGAATCCCGTACTCATTTACGAAGCTGTGTGCAGTAACATAATTATTTATCTCCCTTTCTCAGTCCTCCGTTTCTAGGTAGATACAAATCATGACATCGATCACGTGATCAGTTCCATGTTTCTCCTGCATGAGCAAGAACAAGCCAATATGCTGCATGAAAGAGATATTTATTTGCCTTCTCTAAAATATTTACTTTGCGTTGAAAGTTTTCCAGTCTAAAAATATAATAATGTCTATGTTTCCTATTATAAGACGTTCTGGTAAGACAATTAATCTTGCCAAAAAGTCTTACAAAAGGGAAGAGAGGAAATACTTGGCATGCCAGTAATGTCACCAAGTGTATATATGTAATAAAAATCCTTTCTTGGATATACTCAGAATGGTGCATTTTTTCGTGTTTAAACTCGATTCTCACAGGAGAAGTGCGGATCATGTCATGAGTTTTGATCTTTTGAATATATTCTCAGCATTGCGAAAACGGGGAAAATATTTCAGTTTACTGAAAAGATATACAAATATAATAAGAAGTTGAAAAAACTACAGTACTCTTTCAGGAAAACTCTTATGTTTTACTATTTATTTAGATTTTGTTTTTGATATAATTTATTAAAATGTTTGTTGGTACCAACTATGCTTCTCAAGAATTTCGTTTCTGGAGCGTATTCTTTGATGACCCTCTTCCACCCTAGCCAATTCTCTTGAATCATCTGATGCTTTAGCTGCAAGGCTTCTGTGTGTTCCATGATAGAATAGTTTTACATGCGACAGCATGTTGATGTTCATACAAAGACACTTCCTCTGTTGGAATAGCTGCATAGAAATTTTTCATTCAGTGATATTCACTTCTGGATACTGATTCGAAGTGCACTAAGATATTGTGATGCCTTCACAATCTAGGAATGATGTTTCTAGCTATACAACTAAAGAGGAAACACAGTAGAGAAGATAATGAGGTAGGTGAATCAAATGATTGGATGATGTGCCCTGGGTATGCTATCCATGCACCTCTGTGCAAACACCATCTCCTTTCACTGAGCAAAGCCAAGGTGACACCTTTTCTGACTCCTTCAAATTTCCCCAGGTATCACCTTTACTGTCATGTGTAGGAGATTACATGATTTTTTTAGGAATGATAATAAAAGAAAAAACACAGGATTTGTGCTCAGAGATAGTATTTGTGCCTTCAGATTGGCATAAATAGAGAAACATACTTTTTGAGATTGTTTCTATTGTCAGTATACTAGCAGGATTATCCTTCTATTTTAATAGTATTTTGTCCCAGCTTTTATGTTTAGCTTTGTATCCCTATATGATTTTTTTGAGACTGCTTGGGTATGCCATATGTGTGTTTGAATTTAGGACCTTCAAAAGAATTTTTGTAAGCCATAAACACGCCTTCACTTCCTGGATTTATCTTGCTTTCTCAACTATTGATCGCTTCGATTGTTTATTGGATATTATCGTGGTTGTTATTTTACAATGTTTGATAATATAGTTAGTGGCGCTAAACTATTTGTCGTCAGCATAAGGCTTGCATTACTGATCATATGTGGAAATCTCAGCTTTCAATGACAGAAAAAACTCTTATGCAATAAACTGCATCTCTATAACTAATTTTGTGGCACAAATATACCAACAGATGTTCCTCATTCTCATTGATTGGATGTGCTTTTGTTTTATGTGGGTACTGCCTTCCAATCATAGCTGGTAAATAACCATGCATGCCACATTTGTAGTACGAGCAGCTTATATATGATCCTATCATATTATCTTACATTACAGATGTTGCCCAAAAAAAAATCATGATGTGCTTTAAGTCTACAGACTTTACTCTGAGGCTGATGTGCTTTCTGTCAATGAAATCTCCATAGATTGCTTCCTTTTATGGATGATGTCCTTGAGAAAAATTATTATTATAATATGTTCCCTGATTCTTAGTCTGTATCCAAATAAGATTAGTGAGTTTTCCATATTCATATTTGGTTATGTCTTGATTGCAGGTCAAATATTTGTGGGTGATTACAGTTAGCAAGGGCTTCACCAATCTGAGAGGTAACGACAATTATGTATTATTCACGTTGTGTTTAACCATCGGGGAGTGAGTTATGGCACACGGTTAGTGCCATCATATGCTCTAATTCTACCAGGCTGATTCGGAGTGAACAATTGACTTTGTTGAGCAGTGGCAAACATGCAAAGATACACCCCGTAGGTAGGAGGAAGTAAAACTACTTGTCTTCAATCAGAATGAGGTTCGCAGGGTACGTGCAAGACCCGCTCTTCCCCGAGAACATACCAGGACTGCCATCGCAAGTTGGTGTCCCTTCTCTTCTCCACTATCGTCTTCTATGCCATGGTTGTAGGCTCTATTCTCTATTGTCTCGTGGGCTTTCATCATCTCATCGATATGGAATTGGGGATTTTAGAACATGTCAGGCTTGGCAATTTAATCGATTGCATTTTATAAGTTTGTGGACTGAAGTGTTCCCACCAGACAAATTTTACGTACAAAGTACTAGAATTATAATTTAGTATTTAAACTCTGTTAGTTAGTATATAAATTTTACGTGCAATACTTGCACCAAAGAGTTATTTTCACCCGGCTAGAGGAGGCATAGATTCTGAATTGTCTGGCTATTTATTGGCCAAGTATACAATTTGACTGGAGCTACGAGATTTTTTATTAGACTTATTCATCTTCCTCTTTCAGAATTGGCTAGAAGAGGAGCTAGCGATGCCTGTATAATTTGTATCATTTAATATTACCATATTACTCTTTATTGAAAAACAAATTAACATAAGCCTTACAACAGTATCTCTCATCATATTGAGTCTATCTAAGTGCATGCAAGTGTTGTAAGGCTGAATGACTGATTGATCGTCGTGTGTAACATATTACTCTATCTGATCTAATTATATGGCTGCCCATTTTTACGGCTACCCTTTTGTTTCAACTTGCAGACTTGCTGAGGCTAAACCTATTTTTCTGGTTGTATTCTTAATAGTTTTTTGTTTTACCCTAATTTCATCCTATCAACTTTGTTTTGTAAAAACCTAAAAAACATATTATCAATTTTCCACTTTTTAGTATCGTTACAGAAAATATGAAACAACATGAATTCCACGGGGTCGTGCGCCAAGGCGCACATCTAAATCTAGTGTATAATAATCAACTGGTTTCTGTAGGAGAAAAGAAAGATAATATTCGATTTCAGTAATTCGTTGGCTCTACAGAAGAGAAGAGCACGGGACATGTATTCCTGTGAATGGGCAGTTAAGTGTTGTTCATATTTTCCTAATGAATTAGATAAAGAAAGGAACAATGTGCAAGATATATTCCTTTCAATATGATTTTTTCTTGTGGTGTTTATACTATTGCATTTATTTTCCAATCGTGAGATCCTCAATTTTTTTTATAGGTTTATACGAGTCTTCGGTGAAAATAATCTTATTTTGAAGATTTGTTTCCATGCCTTTGTTTGCTTTCCCAATAATCGAAGTGAAATGTCGTCTTGTAGGTTGCCTGGCAGGACTGCCCAACTTACTTAGTTCTGCTCGACTATGTCAGTGTTCTTATACCTTCACTAAATTCCGACTTCCCTTTATCTATGCCCTTACTCACACACATTCTGAAAAGAAATTCCCTTGGGTCAATCATGCTATACGAAACTCAGTTGCATATTGGAAATTAGAACAGATGAAATATACCTTTCATTTGTTTTTTCCTGCAATGGCTCTTGACTGCCAGTTTTTAATGGTACAGCAGCTGAGAACACATTGAAACAAAAAAGGGTTAAAATTTAAAGATGCTCAAATCAAGGCAGAGTAAGATATGTCGATTATGCCTCTTGAGGTATCTCTCTTTGCCTGTCGGGGGGGGGGTGCGCGAGAAGTGCCATATCTGTAGTAGGTGTATACATGTTGTATGCTTCTGATGTTTCACGGCTTGAATTTCTCTCGATTGATAAGTTACGTTTATCAGTTTAATTTTATACCAAGATATGACTGCAAACTTTTTTGATTACTAGAAAGTTAGGTTTTGTTCTATAGCTTTATGCTTTACAAATTATTACATCGGAAACTGTTATCACTTGTATGCATTGCACGTCCACGATTACTTCTCCCAGAAAGAAGTTTTCGATCTCCTGCTCCAAGACTCGCCCAAACCACCGCCTGCCCGCCGTCCCGTCTCCTGCCCACATCGTCACCTTCCCCTCTCCCTGCACTCAAGCCTTTCCCTCCGTCCTGCAAGCTGCCCTGCTACGCAGCCGGTGGACTCTCCGCTTCCAGATCGCCCCTCAGTAATATTGGTACATGCTAAAGTAGTGAAAACAAGGGTCTTATCTATTTATTGCTCATGATTTACACTTGCTTGTTTTGATGCATTTTGCTACTGCTTCGAGGTTATGAATCCTCAGTTGTAGGAGTATTGTTTTGAAGAAGCGGGAATATCTTCCTTGTCTGCATTGTGACCTGCTAGCCTGCTATAACTGAAGCACAATTCAAGAGTAAGGTATCTAACCAGGTTTCAGTTTAATTTAATTTTCCAGGACAAACTGATAGGTCAGTCTTCCAAGAGTAAGGCTACTCAGATTATTATACCCTTTCAGTTTTTCAAGTTAATACAATCATCGCAATAAGGAAGTTGGAATTATTGTCATCTAATTGATAGTTTTAGTGCACTTTCCCTTGATATGATCTTTGGTATTTTTTTGATTGACAAAACCAGAGTGTTTTCGAATTTACTTGGCCTATGTTTTTTACCTAAAACTCACCATTCAATAGAGGTTCATGTATCTTAGATGAGGAGATATCTAGCAGATCAAAGTCCAGGAATCTTTCTGCCAAATCAAAAGCACAGACCAACGATGATTTCTCCTCAGTTCAGCTAAATAATGACATCTCAATAAAGAGAGGTAAGAAATGCAGGACTAGACAATCGTTCTGCTGCTTTGACTTGGTTTGAACACGCTTCCATCATCCTTCTTACTGTATACAATGGTGATTTTGAATCTCATACACATAGAAGATATCAACTGAAGGAGTTGTCGAGGAGATCAATGGTAGTTGCAGGATTCACGTTAATCCTTATCATAATTTGATTCTGCTGCACATTAGATACCTTATTCTTGCCAATATGATGATAGAGCCTGAAGTGAATTCCTTTGATGGATAAGAGTCCAAACCGTAATACTTTTGATACCTTCTTATCTTTTGCTTTTCCTTCGCCTCTGGAACTCCTTTAATGCCTGCAGGTACCTTTTATCCTTAATTACTTGAAGAATTATTGAACAACATCAGTACTCAATTTTTCCTCAAGCTTATTAAGCCATATACAAGAATAAGGAATCATCATTTCACAGGTGAGAATTGGCTTGTGTAAATCCATACTTTCATTGCTAGCCAAATTTTCTATTTCACTTGGAAGCATGTTCTTGTTTCCCACGAGATGAACACCAGAAATTTACTATATTATAAAAAAATATTAAATGAAAGATACACCATGCTATCTATTCACGTGCTTGGTTTGTTTTAAGGACTTATGAAGCTAGGTCATTTCCTTGGTAGAAAACCCTTTCAGTTCAATTTCGAACATATCATATGTGCGCACTTAAATCAAGCAAAGAATTTGTACAATTCATCTTATTATCTCTAAGTTTTGCGAAAAATATCATGTACGATGTAGTTCGTATTAATATGCTTGAGTACTAGCCATGAATAGTTTCAGATAAGAATCAGCCATTATGTGTTTTCCTTCAGAAGTTTTACTAAATTCTTGAATTGTACTTCGCTAAATAAAGTTTAAGTCAGTTCCAGTTTACTGGAGCTAACCATAAATCAATAGTAACTTTACCAGCACAACTCGCTACATGGGTAGCTACATGGATAAATTCATTGCCTGTTATGCATGATACTTCAAGTAGTCTTCCTTTTTTCTTTTGAAATATGGTCCATTTTTGTTACAGGAAACAATTTGAATTGAAGAAAGGCTGGCTGCTACCTCAAAGGATGGAGGTGCCGCGCGTGTATATTCATGTGCCTCAAGTCGCCTGGAATGCATGGGCGAAACAATTAAATTTATTAATTCTCCTGCAATTTACCTCTTATTGTGCAATTTCAGTTCTTGGATTTTACCTTCGGTGTGTTTCAGGTGCATATTATTTCAACCATTCTGCCATCTACTTGGATAGTAGTACTGTATTCAACCTCCACACTGAATCTTCGTGCCTGATGTTTTTTTGTCTGATGGAGCTATTGGAAGTATCCTCAAACTATTTTACAACATAGACAGTTAAAGAAAGTAGTATTTCCTCCTGTGTAGCCCATAACGCGGAAATTCATTTTGGATCATGGGTGCGTATGCTCCCTCTACCAAGAAAATATATTTCGAAGTGTCAAAAAATTTTGACAAAAAAATCTACATGTACATCTCCACAATATATGTGCTGAGAAAAATTGATATGTTTTGTGGTCTATATAAAAAAGAGAAAATTTATGTTCTAACAAGCCTTATTTTAAACACCAAATTTTGTCCTTTTTACACACGTCACAAGATAAGTCGAATTTTCATGAAACAACTTTGTGGACGTGTAGCACGTGAAGATGTACGTGCGAATTTTTTGTTTCAAATTTTTTGATGTTTCAAATTGTATCTAAGATGCATTTCAAAATAAAGGGATCATATGTTCTCCATAACGTTCCTTTTTACACTTCTTAATATAATTATGTACCTACCTATTTCTAGATATAATGTAAGACATTTTGTCCGCTGGTCCAATCTACCAATTACTTCAGCCTTACACTTTAAATACACAAGTCTTTTATGGCTGGCATATCTAATTTAGTCCAAGTCTAAGTAAAATTTTCTTTCATGTAGGGAATCTTTCTGCATGGTTCTTCTAAAAGATTTAGAACAAACTTATCAACCAAGTATCGATGGCATTCAACAAAAAATCGAGATTATACATTATGTTTCTAATTATATATCAATCATTTTAACTTTTTCCATTGAATAACCTGCACATATGATTCTGCTAAGATTTCTGGTGCAAAATATGATACTTCCTTTGTTGTGGACTTCTTTACTAGCTTTTAAATTACGTTTGTAAAGTGGGGTGTTCTAAGTTCTAACAGCCTTTGTGGATATCACTGTGTAGCTCATTAGTTGATCAACTTAATAACGTATTGACACTTTGTTATTCTTGTTGCATAGTAGCATTGGAGGACAGATGACTGGGTTCGAAATTCAGAGGAGTCAAGAGCGATAATGCTTACATATGAAATTTATTTTCTGTACGAGGAAGAGCACAAGCCGATGGGAAGGAGATGGGAGAAATGAGGAAGATGTTCAATTTGTATATTGCATATGTAGGATGGCTTTGGTGATTTTTTTTATAACAATGATATATATTGCATATGTAGGATGGTTTTAAACTAAGGAAGCTATTTTTGCTATATATATTCTGAAACATGAAAGAAATGACGTTTTAAGAAATGTCTCATCCATTAAATATGTGAACCTTCAAGAAATCATCATCGAATAAATAGATGTTATATTGTTGCTTAGTTGTTATTTTGTAAAATATTTTTGTAACTAATTTAATACATACTTTAATATGATCAGAAATTTAATGTTAAGACATGGTCCTCACATGGTTGGGCATGAGACACATTTAAAGTGACTTTTTAAAGAAACTCCCTAAAGAGAAATAGATTCAAAACAAAAATGTTTTATAATAATTATAATACGTGCGTGGCACGTGCACCTTTACTAGTTAAAACATATAATCCTATTGAGATCGCAGCATTCTCAAGCCTCCACCGCGCCATGCGAAGCGATTGACTCTCTGGTGGTGGGCCGGTGCTGCCCATCTGCCGCACACCGCGCTCTGCCAGGTGGGGCCATTTAGAAGGTCGGTTTGACTCCACAGTCCCGTACCACTTCTTCCTCCTATGGCTACATCGACTCCACCGCCCCTCTCTCTACCGCTGCGGCGAAAAGGTCCAGACGGAAGACATGGGCATGCTTGGGGTCAGATCTACAGGCGGAAACCAAGAAGATGTGGGTTGGGGGGTGGGGGTGGGGGGCTGTCGAGGATGAAGGGTGGTGTTGCCGGAGAGGTCGGCCAGATTCTGGCAACGAGTGGGATATTGGTGTCGTCGGCGACGCGACCGCTCGCTGGTTGCTTAAAGGATCTTCTAGATTGGAGTGGCGGATTTGGTCATGTTTCGCCTTTTGCCGGCTGATGCCCCGCTGGGCAACTCCTCCCATCGATAAGATCTGAGCGGAAGAAGAGCTTGTCTTGCGGCATCTCTTCCTTCATCGCATCCGGTGGAGGCAACGAGAAAATTAAGAGAAATGATGAGACATACCGTGAGCCAGACATCGGTGGAGGCGGACAGTGTGGTGGAGAGAAAGGTAGGAGAGGCGAGGCAAGATCTGGCTGCAAGATTGTTGGTCAAGGTGCAGACTAGAGGTCACGGGACTCCATCGGCGAACTGACTGTTTCCGTTCGTCGTAGGTAACATCTTCTGTGCTTTCTCCTAGATCATTCTCTCCCAAAATTCACAACGTCATTTTCTCCAACTAGACACTGGGAAACAACATCCCTTTATTTTATTTTTCCTGGTGTAGGTCCCATTTTTTGGTGGTTAGCTTGGAAAGTGTGCTTGTGCTATGTGGGTACTATCTGCAAGTGAGAAGAATGGATATCAGGTGTTTGTTGTGTCCCCGTTCTACAATCAGCTTCAGGTTAGAGCGGTGGGCTGAGTAAAATCTATTCCCGAGTTAGGAAATTCTTGTGCTATTTAGGGGAATACTACATAATATGTATCGATGCCATTAGATATGCTTCAGCCAATTTTGGAGCTTGCTCATTGTGTTGCCACTCTTATTTGATTCTCCGGACTTTGCTAAAAAAAAAATTACCTCCTACCGCAAAAATTATATATTCATAGTTTCATACTAACTTAAAATTTTGGAGGTTAGTTTTGGTTTCAACTTGGAGTTATTTTGCAGAATAACTGATGTATGTATATATATCTAAATACCATGCGCCTTCTGCCATAGGTTTGCCCTTTATTCCGGAAAAAAAAACGCACTTGATGGCTACTCAAATTAGTGTACAATATTATCCCATTTTTATCTCGACACCATGAGAACACTTAAGTGGTGATATTCATGGTATTGGTTTCAACAGCGATATGCCTGCCACCTGATAAGAGTGTTATTTTATGATGTGGACAATGTGTGAAAGAATGCGGAAAGCCCATGGTAGCATGTAGTTTTTCTGCTGGCACTACCTCTCCTTCAACAAATGTAGGGAATTTGGAGTGAAGTTGAATTTTTTCCATACATATGTGGTATAAATCAGCATATATGCCATTTTCCCCTTCTTTTTTGACAGCAAGCCTGGTAGATAATTGGGATGTAAGCACAAGGTAAAATGATGTATATATTTTCTACTATTACCTACTTCATAGATATCAAGATTTTGTTGAACCCCTTCAAACATTCAATTAACGGTTCTCATTCCATGGTACTATTGTGCACCTAGAGAAGTAGTTTACTCCAGTAACGATCATCATGGTTGGTGTGTTCTTTGTAACATTGTTTACTCATGTTGCCTATGTGATACTAATATTATTCCCTGAGGTAGATGATTCATGCACTTCCACTGTATGTTTCTTTTAAGAAAAGATTTGGTAACCAAAATGCTGATATATATGAGATAGATGGTTCACGCAACTTCTGCTTTAGTAGGAACATTTCAGTAAAAAGACCACATTCTATATTCTTCCAATTTAAGCAATTAGTCACGAAAGAATTTACAGTTCTATTTTTTACATAAGAGATAAGTTTATGCGGTGGAATGAAATTGCAAGGTAAGTGAAGGCTACATAAGAGATCAGTTTATGCGGCTACAAGTGAATGTGAAGTGGTCTTGTCATTCTCATCGCACACAAATGAGCACTATTACAAATTTGCTTATAGATGTAGAACAGCTGACGGAAGTTATATGTTGTTGCCCTGTCCACTTCCCCACAATATCTTGCCGAAGGTCTAAGTTTTGCATCCATGTCACCATTTTGTTCCTCTTTGACATGATGTCTGCATTCAATTGATGTTGGTGTTCCTTCGCTTATTCATTGGCGTGCGGCCATGCGTTGCTTGCTGGATTCACGGTTGGGCGTGCCGCCCTCCGCTGTTGTTGTGGCCGCTTTGTCCTCGCTGTGGCGGTGGCCATCATAATTGGGTGCCTTCTATTTTGTGATTGGATGTTTCTGATACCTTGCTCGATGGTGTTCGAAAGACCCGCGAGGCCGAGAAGGTGATTCCCATGTTTGAAAGACCCGCGAGGCCGAGAAGTTGATTCCCATGTTCGAAAGACATGCGAGGCCGAGAAGGTGATTCCCCATCTGTCTGACCCTAACACAATTAGTTTGGTTTTGCTGTGACCATTTATTTTAGCGTATGCAGGTGATGTGTTCCTATTATGTGCTTACTGATGCTTTTGGGATGACCAGTGACGTCCGACATCATGTGCGCTTTAGATCTGGAGACTTAACTAAAGCTAGCAAGCATTGAACGCCTCTCTGATTGTGGTTTCACCTTACTCTGTTTTTGTTCTTGGAGAAGAGACCAAGTGATAATTATGACTTTTGCTAATCGGTAAAACCTCTTCACTTTTGGTGATTTGCTTGGTATTTTGCATGCTTCTTAACTCCTTAGGATATGATATAGGTCTGTGCTACGTTAATAGAAAGTTGATACCATTGTTGATTAAGTTTTTTCCATTATCAGTACAAAAAAGCCATGTGTGGTATAAAGGAAAACAAATATTATTGACCAAAAATGTATTTGTTGCCATTTTACCGTTGCCCACTATATATATGGTTCTCTACGTGCCAGTAGCCATGATATGATAGTGCGCATGTTACTTTTTTACTTGGCCATACTTTGTAAATGCACCTTGATTCAATGACCGTGAGCTAGCATAAAGTTTTCGATCTGATTTAGTTATTGGAAAACATCATTTCTCAGGTTATTTGTCTATCTTTGCAAAATATTAACACAAAACCTGATTGCGCAGCTTGGCCTCTATGTCCGTTCAATAAGGTATAATCTGGCACTCTTCAGAAGGCTTATGTCAATCTGAGTTTTCAGAAACTGGTGTGGAAGAGAGTCTAGGTGACGGAAGATATCATGGTTATCACAATGTTCTACAATGTGGTTCAATAGGTTCAGTAAAATGATTCGCTTCGCTGGAAGGGTAGGCAAGAACATGCAGGCAATTTGCATTTATAAGGACTTGATTGAGTACCCAAAATTTTCCTACCTTTATCCAACTGTAAGTAAGAAATCACCAAAAAAAAACTACTTTATCACTCTCCCTGAAAATTGATTGAAATGTTCAGTAGATGCACATATCCTTTAGGTAACTGATTTCTCAGTAATTTGAGTGCCTTTGGACATATCCTCTAATTCCTGATTTGGAAATATTTGTAGGGACCGGGCTATTCAGCGAGGATTCTAAAATGACTTCTCTACAGGAAAGGACTATATTGTTATGTATAGCTCTTGCATACTATCTTTTGTTCCGTGGTTTAAGCTTGTTCATCTAGGTCACCGTAACAATTTATTTTGAGATTCAGTATCTGTAACTAAGTTACGTGTCTAACCCTGAATGCCTCTATACAATTCAACTTAAGTTGTAATCAGCCTTTTTGGCCTCCCTGTATTTGAGTTGGTTTCAACTATTTGGTTACTTTCTTGGAAGCTCTTGCTATATGTGAAGACTTGGGCAAAGATTGTGGTGAGTTTCTTTCATTGTTTACAATGTTATTGTTTTGACTATATTTTCTTAAAGTGGAAGAAGTGATGTTGGTGTTGTGCATATGGGCAGTTCTTATGCAGTTGCATGTTTATCAACTGCACTTTGGTAGTAGAGTAAAACCATCATTGCAACATATTAAATGATCATTTTCTTTTGATGGTTCCTACTTTCTTCTAATTTAGTCTGGTACACATAGTTTTTCTAAATTCCTACGCACTTTGTCTGAAATTTATATGTGCACTTATCTTGGTTCAATATCGGAAGTTTGGTTTCTGTTAAAAATTCAAGCATCAGAAGACTTGAGCAAGATTATTTTATAAATGGTGTTGCTCCTCTGCAATATCAACAACCCAAAAGGTATACTATAATTATCATCTCCAAGCTAAAACATGCGTTGAACTAATGAATTGGATGTGACTTTCATCATCTATGCCCATACATCATTTTCCTATGGTTAACATGAGGATACCCAAAGACAACAACATTGATATTTGCAGGAATGATGGCATGTGTTGAAAGGGTGAACAACACTTGAAGTGTGTGTGATCCTGATATTTGCTCCTAAAGGGAAGCATACTGATCATGATGGCAGCACAGCTATATTTTCTACTACTTGGATGGGCATTGTGCCGTTGTGTACACTGATTGGATGGCGATTGCCGATCACCTTCTCATCTTTGGCCGCCACCTTCTTGCATATGAGTTTCTCGACAAAATGCATGACCATCAGGTTTGGAAATAGGGGTGCCATTAAGTTATTGAAAAATCCTAAATGTGTTCCACACGGAAAACATCGGCGACCATGACGGCCATGTCAAACGAAATGTAGGCGGCGCGGCGAAGCGCGCATACCATCTAGTCTTTTGTAATCTTCAATGGCGTGCCTGTATATGAAACCTTTACGTCTACGACAATAATCCTGAGAGCAAATTATTAATCATGGTTATGCAAAATGACTTTTCAAATCCATTTTCATTGTATGCCTGGTTCGTTTAACCCACAGGGACAGGGACTGAGATCCAGAACAGTGCCGTGCCCTGCCTCCTTTTCTGGACGTCGGATAGAGAATCGACGGCTGGATGAATATGAACAGGGGTTGCTACAGGGACATCTACAGTGCATCTGCTACAGGATATTTTGCTGCATCATCCACGCACAGTACGTGCTAAGTAGCTTCCCAGCAGTGATGCTACAGTACTTAATCTTGGCTGTTCGTTTTCGATCCAATGGCCAAACAGGCAGGGCACGGCACTGTTCATCCGTGCCTTGCCTGTGGCAGGCCACTTGATCTCAGTCCTCCTTTTCTGGACGTCGGATAGAGAATCGACGGCTGGATGAATATGAACAGGGGTTGCTACAGGGACATCTACAGTGCATCTGCTACAGGATATTTTGCTGCATCATCCGCGCACAGTACGTGCTACAGTAGTACTTAATCTTGGTTGTTCGTTTTTGATCCAATGGCCAAACAGGCAGGGCACGGCACTGTTCATCCGTGCCTTGCCTGTGGCGGGGCACTGGATCTCAGTCGACCCAGGGGTATGAATACATCATTCACTGCACTGGTATGAATAATTTGTCCAGACAGCATTCACTGGTATGAATACATCATTCACTTCACTGGTATGAATAATTTGTCCAGACAACCACAGATTGATATAGATACGTCACGAAAATTTAAACGGAAGTTATGAGGAGGCAAGATAACAAGAAGAGACAAGAGGAGACATGAACAGGGAACCGAATCCCTCTGGATAGCCACGGTCCGACACACGGCCCAAATCTCTTCAACAGTTCAACTGCATAGCCAAAGTTGCATAGTTCACGCTCACGGAGACTCGAATCACAGTTAGCCACCCCTTTGTGAAAAAGCTAGTAGGCTCCCTGTTGCTGCCGCTGCTACGATGATTGCAAACCTAAATGTTCAGGATATCAAGACATCTAGACTGCAACCTAATAGTGCTTGGATTGACAAGTTGAATTGCAAACATGATCTCCGAACCAATTAAAATGAAATGAAACATCATGAAGCTATAAGCTAGATCACAATGTTGAATTGCAAGTATAATCTCTGGACCAATCAAATGAAATACAAATTGGATCTCTAAGCCAGTGAAATGAAATAAAATAAATTTGGTCTGTAAACTACTTAAATGAAACATCCCTTAGATACAACACATAAGATCATTCATCGGTGTGGTACATGGATTAACTTTGGTCAGACTGATCGCGCCACATTATTACACGTATTCTGTACATGGTTCGGTGTCGCTGCTGGCCATGGAGTCTTCAGACCTATCTTGCACAGACTCAAAGGTTAAAATATCATATTCCATGTACTCCAGCAAAAGGGCAACGACGGTGGTGAACTCGCCGCCATTGCTCAGCTGTCTGGCATGGGAATCCGATACGCACTGATAGGCTGAGTAGCACAGAAGCTCCACCCACACCTGGCTGATCAGCTCCATCATGTTAGCATCGGGTGTTTCAAGCTCTTTGGTTATGAGCTTGACCCCAAGCCGACATGCATTGTCAAATGTGGTATTCGACCCAATCTCACGAGCAGCATCCTCGGTTTGTCCCGAAATGACAGCATCTCCATGGTCCCGTAGCAAACTGAGCAAATCCTCTACCAAGCATTGGAGCTCATGGATCAATATGTAGCACAGTGCAAGGTAACCGTGGCGTCCAACATTGTCAGGCAGCATGTAGGGGCGTTCGGCGAGGAGAAACATCATGTAGTTCGAGAGCTTCCCGATCACTTGTGCAAGATGGTGCGGGCGGCGTGCGTGTTTCCTCTCGTACCAGCTGAGGTAGATATGTGTGGCGATGTGCCACACGAGGATACTCTCACCGAGCCCAGTGTCCACGCTCCAGCGCAGCTCCTCGTACAATTCTGGCCTGCTCTTCAGCGCCGCTCGGCCCCGTGAGTTCCGGATGTGATCTGGGTTCTCTTTGTTGACGTTGTGACTTTGCTTCACTTGTTTCTTGAGTATCTCACTAATGTGTGGCGAAACGGGGACGGAGGACGTGTAAACCAGCATGTTCCACCAGTCCTCCCGTCCCACCCATCTTGCCATTTTGCTGCCTCGACTGTCCTTACAGTGGCTGCACATGTAAATAAAGTTGTGTTGCCCCATGGTGCCGGACCAGTACCTTGAACTAGCCCCTATTCCTGCTCTTTCTCTGCATATCTCATACATGGCGACGGCATGAGACCGAAACCAAAGTGGAACCAACGCCAGCCGAGCTAATGCACGAGCAACACAACCACAATAACGTCTTCTCCTGATGAGCTTGCCATATGTCCAGGTGGAGAACATGGCCCTCAGCACTGATGTGATCTCCAGAACGACGGCTCCAGCTAGCAGAACATAGGTGGCGGTGACATCTGCTCTTCTGTAACCATCTTCCTCACTTAATCGATGAAATAGCAGGAGTGCGGCGACAGTTGCCAGCAATGAGAAGACACGGATGCAGTACCCATACCAAGTGTGGATCAGCTCAGCCTTGCTGTAGAAGACGTCGTGCATGAGTGAGAGCTGCATCTCGGCCACCCCATACATCTCCTCCCACTCGCAACTTTCCAAGATTTCTGGAGGAATAGGCAAAGGCCCCTTCAACATCTGCTTGGGAAAATCCAGCAGCACATGAGCTCGAAATGTTTCCGGATATGGTCCCATGCTACTGGGACTTTCATCATCATCAGAACCAGTCCAGGTAATAGGCGGGTAGTTCTTCCGGGACATGTTATTCGTGCAGGCAAGCTGGAGCGCACACACTCTCTCCCCGTACTTGACAACACCAACCACAAACATGAGAATGGCAGCCGGACGGAACAAGGTCCGGCGAGCCACGATAGAGGACTGGTAGAGCACGTAGCCAGCGGCGATGACCTGGATGACGAAGCTCTGCAGGTGGCGCAGCCACAGCCGGTTGTCCTCGATGGAGTAGGCGGTGATGTTGTCCTGCCCGCCGAGGTGCAGCAGCAAGAAAGGTGCCCAGAACGCCATCAATTGCTGATCCTGCGACGCCGGGCTGGTAATGGACATGTGGCCTAGAGTGTATACTGCCGTCGTGTCGGCAAGCAGGTATGCCAACCAGACGACCACCTTTAGTGCGCCGGAGTCCTTGCGCCGGCGGATCTCGGCGGTGATGAGGAGGATCACTTGCAGTGTGAAACTCAACATCACCAACGCTAGGACTCCCCACTCTTTCCAGAACACCACTAGCGGCTCTAGCAGTCCTGGTGCCATAGTTTCTCAACTGCAAATGGGTAACAACGACTGCTTTAACTGGGCATGCAAACCTTGACACGCAAAGAAAGCTAATACTGTATAGTTCAACAAAAACATTTAATCCAAGGTTTGAAAGTAGGAAAAGTTTTGAGTGCATCATCATGACACCCAGAGACTCTCACTACCTTTTGGTTTTCGTTTTGATTCTAAATCACAACAAAAATATTACAAACGAAATCACGAGTGCCGTACAAGAGAAGCATGCCACACAAAAATATGTGTAGGGAAAACTTACGGTATGTGGCCTATATAAAAATAACAAATGATAGCAACTACATGCGAATATAAAATTCATCAAATTTTATCTTTTTTTTTCTCTCTCAAAGGACATAGTCACATAACTTATCGACCTCAAACTTCACAGATCAACATAACTTTTGTACTACAACATGTAGATATAGATTTTTTTTTCAATTTTCTGGTACACCAGAAATGTCAAAAATAAGTGAGGGTGCAGGTGTACCCTTGCTTAGAAAAGCCCATCTCAAGCATCTATGAATACATTTACATATTTCGCCGCCAGGGAGAGAAATATACACGTGAACACTACTGCATCTACTACAAGTCTACAAGCAAGGCAAGAAGACTAGTATCACTTACATGGCTTAATTAGCTGGAGAAGTGATCTGGATCGATGAGATGATCCACCGGCTTTGATCGGCTAGCAGAGAAGACGTACAAGCAAAACCGATGAGGTGGATGAAGAAAACAGATCCATCAGTTGCTTTGATGGCCGGCTAGCTGAAACCTGATACGTATTATATTTATAGGCGACGCCGCCACATGATATGCTGTATAGCACACACATGTACTAATCCACTTTGCGTGGAAGAGGAATATAACAGAACCTGAGCTAGCCTTCTTGTCTTGCATAAAGTATACCGAACTCATCTCCATTTTGAATTGCATTCCCGCGTTCCACATGAGCAAAAGTAAAATAAAAGAAGAAGTGCCACATGAGCAAAAGTAAAAGCAGAGAATAACGACTCCAGTGCCAAGGTCACTAAAATAATAACAATATGCACTGTTTTTATTTAATGGAAGGAACCCCGCGTATCTCAAGTGAAGGGACAAACCCACTTTACCTGTGAATGAAGCTACAGCAACCAAAAAAACAAACAGAGCTTAAACAAAGCCTAAAGTAAAAGGATTAAGCCTAAAGACTAAACCATCAGGTCAAGATGAACTACCAGGTTTTTTTTTTCTGCAGTGACACACATGCAGAGATCCCAGCAGAGCTTTTAGGGGAAGTGGCACAGATCACATAGAGATCAAAACCTTTTAAAATCTAAAATAGACAGTACCAACACATATATAGGTTAGCCACCTATTAACAGGATCCGTGGATCTTATGCGCCACTTTTGCAATTTCTCTTGCCCCATACCGAAGACCTCTTTACAGTACGTCTCTCTACAATCTTTTTTTTTTCTTAACGAATAGGTCCAATGATCTATTAATAATCTGTACAAAACAATCATCAACATCACAACAAAACATCCCAAAAATAATAAAATTATACACGTCTTAACTAACAGTGCTTAGGACAGGTTGAATTCAAACATGATCTCTGAACCAATGAAACGAAATGAAACAACATTGCACTATTAACTAAACCACAATGTTCAATTGCAAGTATAATATCCAAACCAATCAAATGAAATACAAATTGGATCTCTAAACCAATGAAATGAAATAAATATGATATCCAAACCAATTAAATAAAACATCCCTACGACACATAAGATCATTCATCGGAGTAGTGGCCTCTAAAAGTCTTAGGGAAGAGATAATGCACCTAGAGCCCCCTTACCTTACAATATGGGTGTGTCTAAGTTTCAGTTCGACTGAGACATAGCGAATAACATGATGCGGGGCTATACAAAGTATAAACAACAGCAAACACGAATCTTCAAGCAGAAATAAAATCCAACGATGGAGCATGTGACTGAGACATAAGCTACGTCTCAACTAGCTGAAACTTAGAAATTCCTTTACGATATACATGCTTGGCACATGGGTGTATATCCAAAGACGACCACACCACATTATTACACGTCTTCTGTACCTGGTATCTATCAGTGTATTAAATGCTTAAAAATACCGCATTTTCAGTAACTCCAACAAAAAGGCAACAACTCGCCGCCTTTGCTCAGCTGTCTTGCATAGGAATCGGGTTTGCACCAATAGGCCGTGTAGCACAGCAACTCCACCCACATTTGGCTGATCAGCTCTAGCATGTTAGCATCGGGTGTTTCCAGCTCTTTGCTGGCTAAGCTGACAAGATTTGTCAAATGTCTCATCATCCGATTCATCATTCATGTGGATGTCCAGAACAGTCCATGTTGCACAGTTTGACGTATCTTTGGCGACTAGGATTGTCAGGCAGTATGTAGGGGCGTGCGGTGAGCAGAAACATCATGTTGTAGGGGCGTGCGGTGAGCAAAAACATCATGTCGGCGGTGGAGTCGATGTAGCAGGGCCGCAGACCGGCGGCCATATCGGTGGAGCAGGGCGGAGGCGGGGGGTCGACGCGGCTTCCCGGAGGGCACCGAGGAACGTTTCTGGAGCTCGATGGGGCGGCGGGGGATGAGCGGTTCCAGGATGAAGGGGGCTGTAATTTCTCGCCGGAGGCGTGGCAGCGGCGTCGGTGGAGCAGTGCCCTCCCGGCCAAGGGGGTGACCGGCCTGCAGTCTCCTTTGGGCTTTTTTTGCAACTTATCGCGGCCGCGTGGAAGAGGTGGACGGCCAGGGCGGCCGCGTGCGAGCTCGGCCATGGCGTGGCTGAGAAGCTCCGGCCAGGGGCAGCCGCGTGCAAGCTCCTCGAGGGGCGGCGAGGGCGAGCTCGGCCATGGCGCTGCTGGGGGAGCTCCGGCCAGGGGCGGGCCTCCAGGGGCCTCCAGGGGCTACTGCGGAGTAGACCGAGGACCCAATGACGAGTCGACGACCTCCCGGAGCGGAGGAAGATGAACACCGCGGCAACATCATGAAGTCTCCCTAGTTGATTCCTTTGGCAGAGGGGATCTACAGGTCAAGGCGAAGCTAAAGGACATGGTTGTGTGTCTCAGAGAGGATTGCAGCGACGAGGACGAGTGTGATGCCGATGGCGGTGTGCTCTGAATGCCGATCGCGTTCTCGAACATAGAAGACCAAGACCTTCTTCCCACGCAGGTTCCGCTCGGAAGACATGTCGACCCAGCCGGGTGGTGGAGGGAAGCAGAAGGGGCTGGCGGCGATGCTGGTGTGTGGTAGCGGCGGCGCTGGTGCGAGTTGCGGCGGCAATGTGGTGATGAGCGGACCGTCCCGCCCCCTGGCGGTTCTCGTCCGCACTGCCCTGGCCGAGCTTGCTCGTGCAGCGTAGCTCGTCGACACCGCCGAGATGGGAAGGTGCACCGACTGGGCGAGGCCTCGCCGGCGGGAGCGGGGGCGGCGTTCTGGTGTGGTGAAGCAACAGGGAGCGGGGCGGGGTAGCTCGTTGTGAACACCAGTGATTGGGGCGGCGCACCATTTGGGAGAGAGCTTCTCGCTGGCAAGTCCAGGGGCAGCACACCGGCGTGCTTGTTACCGTGGAGAAGGAGCGGGAGAAAATAAAAGAAAAATGAATTTCTTTCCTTCAGAGAAAGAGCAGATACGTGTCCTAAAATTTTACCAAAAAACCCACAATCAGAACTTGTTCAACATATGTCTCATTTGACCATTTTGTTGTTGCCACGTCAGCCTACATAGGGATCCACATGTCGGTTTCATCATTAGATCAGTATTGGACATGAATCAGTGCTTTCTGTAACCGTAGGGTGATGATTTTTTTTTAAAAAAAAATGGTGGTTTTCTAAAACAACTGCCTGATATGTGGTGGTTTTTTGTAATTATCTCAAGTTTGAAGCACAACCTCTTCCGCTTTTTCGCCGGGGTCTGCATCTTCTCTGGCTTCTTCCAAATTGCCCGTTAGCACGCAGCTAGATGGCTAGTGGTTCAATCACTTCAAAGGTAAGGGTGCGAGGTGCTGATCGCACTTCCAAGTTAGACTACGCATGAGAATAGAGCTAGTACCACTGGCAACACATCACTTCCATCATTACCAACATCTGGATGCAAACACTTCATCACATTTAAAAAACACAAATCATTCACAATATTTCAGCGGCCATTACTTGACTTGAAAAGAGGACGGTTTCACAAGAGGCGTCTTCATCTATCCATCTATCGTCAGCACGAGCAAGCTCATCTTGCCCTGGTGCCTTTAGCTGTCTTCAGAGATTCCATAGCTTCCCTGCACATCAGTCACAATCAATGAGTGTTGGATAATGGTGTAGGCACAGATGCATGACTACAATATCATTCAAGGGTGCAAAAAGAGTCCGTGGAGCAGATCTACTACTAAGTACTAACAAATATAATAGCACTGATGAGGTTTTTAGTAAGCAGCTGTAATATGCCTGTCCTGAAGTAAGCGCATAAGACCAGTCAAAATAACACATTTCCGACGCAGAAGGGGTAAGATGGATACCGTAATGCCCTCTCCATCTCGGCATTCTTTGGGTCCAACTTGAGGCCATCAAGAAGTGCCTCACACGCGCCCCCGTAGTCCTGATGAGCAAAACCTCATGAATGAAATATCAAAAACAATCTGCATCATTTAATAAAGTAAGCGACGGGGTCTTCAATCCCACCTCTAGTGACATCAGAGCGGCCCCGTGCCGATAGCAGGCCTTTGGCCAGTCGGGCCGCAGCTCTCTGCTTTCAATAGCATCTAGCAAAGCCGTATGTCCATTGCCCTGGCGGAGCAAGCAAAGGCTCCTGTTTGAGAACAAGGTCGCATCACTTGGGTCAAGATCAATTGCCTGCACTCAACAAGAGCAAGATTTGCTTAGTAACAAAAAAATAGTATACTAATTTGTGAGCATTTGAATAGGAAATCTGAAAATGGTTGCTGATGGACAAATATTAGTGCAAGGTATTAATCAATCCTGCAAATACCTTAATTTTCTTCATAAGAATACCCAACCTACGAAACTTTTTCATATATAAATTAACAAATATAGCACACAATACTAGCAGCCAAATCGGACCAGCAGCCAGGGAATGATGGGGTCACTAGTATAAAACAGACCTTTGGTCAGACACCTTTGATCCCGGACGTATCCTAGGCCGGGATCCAAGGCCTAGCCACGTCGCCCTCTAAATGCTACAACGTACGGCACTTATAGGTCTCAGCTCGTTAGAACCCAAATGTCCCGGCTCGTATCCCAAACCTGGACTAAAGGGTTTTGCGGCACGCAGCACCTGCGTTATCCCCTTTAGTCGCAGCGCGTATTCCAAACCGGGACTTAAAATCAAACGCTTCGTTTCCCGCGGAAGCCGATCACGCGTCGCCATTACTGGCCGGCGTCGAAATTGAGCGTCGCGCGGAAATCGAGCCGCCGGCGCCAGCCACGGGAATTTATCACCGGTGGCTGGCCCTGTTCATCTTCCACTACTTTATATGCTCCACCATTCTTCACCATTGCCATACACTCTCTCCATCCTCCTCTCCTCCACCATTTGCAAAAGCTCTCTCCCTCTTCGTCGATGGAGCACCTCGCGCGCGACTCGGCTCCTCGGACTCGGGTGTACCGCCTCATGGCCGAAGGGATGGCGTTCAAGGTAACGGTCGCGATCCGTGCAAGAAGGTGGAGAAGTGGATCCACGGTGTGAAGAGGGACTTTCTCGACTCCGCAACGACCAACTGCGTCGGCTTGGACTGCGAGTTCACCGACCCTCACTTCGCCGGTGACCAGCGCGCCACCATCCTTCAACTCTTAGCGGCGTCCGAGACGTTGGTTTTCTAGATTATTTATGCCGATGAAGTGACACAAGTGCTCAAAGATTCTGCGACGTCGCTATCGGCAATGATGTGAAAATGCTGCATCACTAGGGCATTCATATCACTTCTTTGTACGACCTCCAGAAGGTAGTCCCGAACCCCACCAAAGGGCCCATTCCGAGTCTATATGATTTGGCAAACTATACCATTAGGACAAACCTTGAGAAAAAAAGA
Organism: Lolium rigidum; assembly: GCF_022539505.1. Taxonomy (NCBI): domain Eukaryota; kingdom Viridiplantae; phylum Streptophyta; class Magnoliopsida; order Poales; family Poaceae; genus Lolium; species Lolium rigidum. The sequence goes on from NC_061508.1 coordinate 350,476,420, forward strand.
AGAAGTACACCAAGAAGAAGATGGACGTCGCCGCGCAAAAAAAAAGAAGATGAACTCATTTTTGGATGGACCAATTTTCCATTGAGCTACGAGCAAGTCCACTATGCAGCTCTAGACGCTCGCCTAGACTTTGAAATTCGTAGAAAGCATTGGATGCTAATTGGCTACAATAGCCATGTTGATCGTCTCAATATTTAGAGATGACAAGTAGTGGTGGTCTTTTATATTTGTATGAACTATGAATCGTTTCAATATATATGAACTATGTGTTTTTCATATATATATATGAACTTTGTGTCTTTCATATATATGAACTATTGTGTCTTTCCAAGTCTTATACCATTGTAAACCGGAATTGTGTCTTTCCAAGTCTTATATTGAAAGATATAAGACTTGCGCTACTCATCATCAAATATAGTTCATATATATGGAAGACACATAGTTCATATATATTGAAACAATTCATAGTTCATACAAATATAGAAGACCACCACTACTCATCATCTCTAAACATTGAGACGATCAACATGGCTATTGTAGCCAACTAGCATCCAATGCCTCCTAGCAATCTCGAAGCCCAGGCGAGCGTCTAGAGCTGCATAGTGCACTTGCTCGTAGCTCAATAGAAAATTAGCCCATCCAAAAATGAGCTCATCTTCTTTTTCTTGCGCGGCGACGTCCATCTTCTTCTTATTCTACTTCTTCTTCTCAAGGTTTGTCCCAATGGTATAGTTTTTCAAATCATATAGACTCGGAATGGGCTTGTTTGTGGGGTTCGGGACTACCTTCTGGAGGTACACAGAAGTGATATGAATTCCATAGTGATGCACCATTTTCACATTATTGTCGATAGCGACGCCGCAGAATCTGATGTGGCATTTCATCCGCATAAATAATCTGGAACACCAACGTCTCGGACGCCGCTAAGAGTTGAAGGATGGTGGCGCGCTGGTCACCGGCCAAGCGAGGGTCGGTGAACTTGTGGCATTTCATCCGCATAAATAATCTGGAACACCAACGTCTTGGACACCACCGAGAGTTGAAGGATGACGATGCGCTGGTCACCGGCCAAGCGAGGGTCGGTGAACTCGCAGTCCAAGCCGACACACTTGGTCGTTGCGGCGTCGAGAAAGTCCCTCTTCACGCCGCGGATCCACTTCTCCACCCTTTTTGCACGGAGCACGGCCGTGACCTTGAACGCCATCCCTTCGGCCATGAGGGGGTACACCCGAGTGCGAGGAGTCGGGTCGCGCGCGAGCTGCTCCATCGACGAAGAGGGAGAGAGCTTTTGCAAATGGTGGAGGAGAGGAGGATGGAGAGAGTGTGTGGCAATGGTGAAGAATGGTGGAGCATATAAAGCAGTGGAAGAGGAACATGAACAGGGCCAGCCACCGGTGATTAATTCCCGTGGCTGGCCGCACCGGCGCCAGTGGCTCGATTTACGCACGACGCTCGATTTCGACGTCGGCTAGTAATGGCAACGCGCGATCGGCTTCCGCGGGAAACGAAGCGTTTGACTTTAAGTCCTGGTTTGGGATACGCGTCGGGACTAAAGGGGTACCGCAGGCGCTGCGTGCCGCAAAAGCCTTTAGTCCCAGTTTGAGATACGAGCCGAGACATTTGGGTCCTGACAAGCCAGGACCTATAGGTGTCGTACGCTGTAGCGTTTAGAGGGCGACGTGGCCAGGCCTTGGGTCCCGGCCCAGGATACGGCCGGGACCAAAGGTGCCTGACCAAAGGCCTATTCTCTACTAGTGTTATATGACACCAAAAGTATATTGTTAGAAACATTTTTCAAACATGAATCCAACGGTATACTTTTGGTGACATATAGCTGTGAGGACGTCAGGGTGGCGTCCCCAAGTCAGAGGGCGTGGCGAGGCTCAGCATGGCAGGAGGTGCCCTGGTGGTCTGGGAGCTGCATTGGCAACAACGAGCTGCAAGGCGGGCATGGAAGACTTCTACAGTTTGGGCTTGGTGAACTCCGCGCGAAAGCACTGCATCGACCTCAGCCGATGCCGGCGTCTTCGGACGTCGCTCCCCTCGTTGGAGGCATCGTCGAGGAGCTCCTTCACCTCCCTCGACTCTTAGTCTCGGAATCTCCGGGTGAAAACCTAAACTCCAGCTTTGGTCGGAGTGGGCGTCGGCGGCGTCATAGTCACTTCCCCCTTGGGGGCGTCGCCTTGGAGGCCAGTACTCCATCACTCTGCGTTGGCTTGCTTTGCTGGGCCGATTCTCGGTCGGCCAGGTGTGTGCGCGGTCTCGGGTCCGGTGTGGAAGCCGGAGCGGTGGCTCCGGGAATTCTTCTACATTCATGGTGATGCCTCTGGTCGCTTGGGTGGAAGAGGCGTCGACTCAGCTGGTGCGTGGCCCTAGGGCCAGTGTGCAAGCTAGAGCGGTGGCTTCGGAATTTGTCTGGCGGAGGCGTCGACACGGTTGGTGCATAATCTCGGGATTGGCGTGGACGCCGGAGTGGCGGCTCTGGGATTCTGACATTATGCTGCTTGTGTGGCTTTCGTCGTCGCGCTACTAGGCGTCATCTTTGGCCACTTGGGTGGTAGTGCCGTCGGCCTCGCTAGGGCGCGATCTTGGGACCGGTGTGTGTCGGTTGCAGTTGTTCGAATGTTGGAGCAGTGGCTACGTATGCGGTTGTCTAGCTCTAGGGTGTCGCCTTTCCCGCTTGGGCGGAAGAGTAGTCGGCTCGTGTTGTGCGTGATCTCGGGAGCGGCATGTTGCGTTGTGTTGTTCGGTTTTCGGCCACTTTCCCTTATTAACTGGTCATTTTCCCTCTTCTTAATGAAAAGGTAGAGCTCCTGCCGGTTGCTCCAAAAAAAATATAGCTTATATTTTGTTGGTCAAACAATTAGTCAAAGTTCTACCTCAAAATACGTTGTGGCCTTATATATAAAAATGGAGGGAGTACCAAACCTTAGTGTAGAACGCTGATGCAGAAAAGTAATTTTTTCTCTCGACTGCTATACTCCCAAATGACTTCAACTGTGATATTTTCCATGCATTGTCATGTTTATCCTAAACCATAAATAATATCAAATAAAATGGAGACATGAGGAATGAATGGAAAAAAATGATATAGTATAGAAACTACATATGATTGTTATGTAAATATTTGGAGAAACATAGTTTTGTTTGGCTAACATCAACATTGCAGATTGTATAAGCATAATTTTGAGAATTCCAAATATTCATGCACTTATGCTAATCATACAGCATCCTGCATCCATGCTCAGTACTGTAATAAATATTCCTCAGGAATAGGCATAGCCAGAAGCCTGTTTGGACCCTATACTAATGGAAAACTTTAACAAACAGCAATATATTCTCCTCGTAAATTACACCTCATATTCTTCTAGTGTATGTAACCCAGTTAATTATTCTATTTTCTATATAATCTTAAGATTTAAGATGATGTCACACATATTCTTCTAGTTTAAATGTACAGTCTAGTTCATCTCCTATTTTCTATATAATTTCTCAAGATTTATAAGGATGTCACAATCAATAACTGCAACTTGTGCACATTGATAATAAAAAGAACTGAATCATTTGTTACAGTCTGTCAGCCTGTAGCTTAAACCGGAAGTACAGGGAGGTTTTCCCAAACAAAAATCGGTATCTCAACAAACATCAATAGTCTAAACATCTCATACCACATGTATTGTATATTTACATATCCTACAAACAGAAAAGAGCATATAGCATGGAATCATGGAGCCACATATCACAACAACATAACTCATCTACAAGGTGTCTAGGCTAAGTTACGCTCGTCAGAAATTCAAGAATGACAGATGGTGAGTTGGTTAGTGCATGGTTTCGTAGGAAAGCAAAAAACAAACTATGGATAGGAAATAAATGGTGTGAAAAGCCATTTACAAGACACTTAAGCTCCACAACTTAAGTATTGAATAGTGCCATTTTTCAGATTGTGTTTACTAGTGGCAAAGGGGAAAATCTTACATCATTAGAAGAATCACACTTTGCAAAAGCCTCCAGTAAGAAATTTAAGCACTCAGTTGATCTGCCTTCTACCATTGTAGACTCAAGTGAAACAGCTGTGAGACAATCTGAGGTGATGACGGCACCAGCCTATAACATAAAAGGAATGTCACATTTTCTTTAATGTGAATAACTAAAGAAGTTAAAGGTTTCCAAACTAAGTGTTGGAAAAATAAGCAACCCTAGTGCAATGCTAGGATTTGTCAAAGGTATAATACCTCAACCAGGAGCTTCACGCATTCCACTGAAACATTTACAGCCTGAAAGAGGGGTGTGATAGGATACAGTCCATACCCATCCAGAAAATATGGTTTGTTGGGCTAGTAAGAGGTGTGAAGAACATTAGTCTCGATTATAATAACTGGATGGCGAAAAATATTAAACAGAACTGTAAATATGCATAACCTTATATATATACGCTTTCAATCAAAAAGAAGGAAACATCTCATGTGACCTTGCAATTTGTGGAAACAAATAAGTAACATGTTCTAATAGCTTCCTTATTGGTCAACTCTTGATTAGTAGATTTATTTTATTTGATAGATTGGTTCCATATAGCACTTACATAGGGGTGGCAGACATGATGGAAATTCGATCATTATGGCAAGTGCACCATGCAATTGGCAATTTGAAAACTATGCACATACGAAAGAATGTATAGTGGACTTCCACAGAAAGAAAAATAGTTGTGATTCCAATGGAACATTAAGCATTACTTTTGCGTAAGAATGAGGACTATAAGATATGACCTAGACAATAGCTTGACAACAATGATATGGATTTAAACAAAAGTAACAAAGTATTCCCATATCTTGTAATTGCTACCAAGGAGATCCTGAAGAATAACATATAGCTACACAATTAGACAAATAGAAGCAGCAGGAAAGAAAGAAGTAATAATAAACATTTGAAGATTTAATTTAGCTGTAAAGAGCCACGACCACATATTTACTTACATAGCAGCAAAAACCAAACAGCCTCAAGGGAACAAAGTACCAAACAGTAACTAGAATGGAGGATGAGAACAATACAGTTAACAAACAAATGGAGAAAAGGCAAACAATTCAAACTTTATTCATGTTTACAGTTGAACTGGACATGCAACTTAAGGCAGAAGTACGATGAAGTTAAGCTTACATCAGCATTATGGTCTAACAAAGTCTTCATAGCACCGACTAGTCGTAACTTAGTAGCAAGAAGCAGTGGTGTCCCAATGTCATCAGCTATCGGGTCAACATGAGCTCCCTTTGCAAGCAACAGTTCTATTATTTTACAATTTCCTGCATAAAAGAAGCAATATGAATGTACTGATTGTATAAGATGGTAAGGTTTTATCCTGAATCTTTATTCTTTATTTGTATCTGGCTCATGGCAGACCTCAGTTTCTCTGCATATAGGCTACAAAAATCATGCTAAAGAGGGTGTATGATTAGTACACCTTCCAGGGTGTATTCTCGGAAAAATCATGCTAAAGAGGGTCGGCATTCCATAGAAACAAGAACAAGACCTACTCGCCTGGCCATAAGAATTCAATGGACCAGCAACTGTTCAAATAAAGCAAGGGGACACATTTGGATGAAGTTGTGTGAAATAACTTCAGAGAATACACAACTTGCCATACATATGACATTTAAGGATGTTGTAAATGATAGGTCAACAGAATATTACTTTCAAAACTGAAAATAATCTACTTCCATACTAACCTAAGGGAAAAATATATATAAATGGCCCTGGAACAAGGTCAAATAAACCCTAGTAAGAACATAATACGGCCACAAAATATATTACAAACAAAAAGAAAGAAAGTGTGGTGCACACGTGCAAAACAGAGATACATATGAATAGAGGGGACCTGTTCCAGCAGCACAATGTAGAGGGGATATCCCGCCCTCATCAGCTTTGTCTGGATCAGCACCATGATCAAGAAGATACTTGACAACAGCAGCATGTTCACTGTGCGCCGCATAAAACAGGGTTGTTCTACCTGCAGCAAACAGACCAGGGGGGCTTACTGATGCACAAAAATTCAGGATCAGCAAAGCAATGTACATCTTATAACCTTACATCGAGCATGACTTTAGAAATGTGATGAACAAGATTACAAAGTGTGGAACCACAGATACACGGAATTCAGGTATGGCATGAACTAGAATGTGGAAATGCCTGAGGCAATCAGGACGGATTTCTTCACATGAGAAGAAAGTTATCCAAACAATCGAAATATTTTCTAGTTTTGGCAGACCCATAAATATGCAGAATCGACTGTACTATTTCAATTTCAGTCCCCCTGTATTGATACCTTTGGGGCATTTTTGTAAGTGCAGCTATCCAAGCAATCCAAAAAGACTGTAGATTGTGTTTTACATGCTTACGTGTCATAGGCACTACTTCATTATTTAACATGGCCTATCCCGATGAAGCATACCATGATGAATGAGAATAACATAACAAGACAATGATGCATGCTTAATTTTTGTGTAAATTGCTTTGCCAGGAACAGACACAAAACAAGACGTCTATCCAGTGAACTCGTCAATCATAACTAAAGCCTACAGACAGACCAAGCAGCTGCCGGGCAGCAGCTTAGACACGTCATCTTGCAAACTACGCACCACAACCAAGACAATGGTTGGTTTACGATCGAAGAACAACCAACATGGCACAAGGCGAGTTGCTTAAAACGGAGTTGGGAAGGAACAGACCCTTGTTATCGGCAGCGTCGACATCCACGCGCAGCCCCTGTACCAGATACCTGCACAGCTCCAGATGCCCGTTGCGCACGGCGACCAGCAGCGCCCCCAAGCCGGCGTCCGACGTCGCCGCCTCCACCACATCCCTGGGGCGGCCAACGCCGTCGTCTATCACCCGCACCAGCCCTGCAAGCGCCCCCGCCGCCCCCCAAAAAAAATGGAATCAGAACAACGCCAGCCTGCCGAACCCCCACAATGAGTCACCAGAATCGGGAGGAGAGCGACGCGTGCGTACGCTTGAGGCGGCGGAGGTCGCCGTTGTAGGCCGCGTTGAGGAGGTCGTCCCGCATCGAGGCAGCCAAGTCTGCGACTGTAGAGAGAGAGAAAGTGAGCGTGAGCCGATTTAGGGTTTGGACTTTGGAGTAGAGAGGGAAAGGGAAAGGGTAGGAGGCGCTCACCAGCGGCATCGGAGATGGGGAAGCGGCCGGGTGGCCGTGCTGCCGCCGCCGCCATGGTGGATTGGTTGGGGAGCGACAGGAGGCGATGGGTTGGGAATGCGGGGGAGAGGAGGAGGCGGCGAGGTCCTTTTGAAACCCACAAGAGGCGTACGCGACAGGCTTTGCCGCCTGATGAAAACTCTGTCTCTGTGTCGTTCCTTTCTGGCCACGTAAAATGGATGCTTAAACTGTTAGTTCACGATTTGCGTCAATTTAGGATGTGTTCGGTTTGAGAACCGGAGGGGACGGAACGGAATGGTTCCATTCCGAAGTCACGGGACGGTTCCATTCCATTCTATTCTGGTGTTCGGTAGGACTAAAATGGGCTGGACTGGAACGGTCCCCTAATTTAGGATTAGCAATTTAACTAGCAATAATTTAAAATTAGCAATCAAATTAGCACTAATCTAGTAAATCAAATTGGAGGAAAAAGGGCAAATTGGCCCGCTGCGTCTGCTTGCCTCCGGCTGGCCGCCGCGTCGCCGCCTCTGCTCGCCGGCCGCCGCCGCACCGCTAGCCCACGCCGGCCGCCGCGCTGCTCCGACCAGGTCCTAGCCGCCGCGCTGCTCCGGTCGACGTCGTCCTGCTTCGAGGTCGCCGCCGCGCTTGGCCGAGGCCGCCGCGCCTGGCTGCATGAGATGGACGGCGGCGAGCACGGAGGAGGAGGAGATGGACGGCGGCGGCGTCGGTGTTGACCTTGGAGAAGAACCACAGGAGAGAGAGAGAGGGGAGAGAGGTTACGTGAGGGAGCGCGAGAGAGAGATTAGTTTCGGCATTAGCGAGCCGTTCCTCGCGATTCCACCGATTCGGCCGGACGAGGCCGTTCCACATATTTGAGGAATATTCTCTCACCACTTCGTTCCGTTCCTTTGCCGAACCGAACACGAGAACGGGCTCCAGGTGCGGAACGGTTCCATCCCATTCCTACAGATTCTGGAACCGAACACACCCTTAAATGATCGAAATCAAACCTAACGACACGATGCTTTTTTTTGGTTTGCATGGTTTTAAACATAAAAACATAATACACATAGAAAATAAAGGAAAATAAAAAAAATATAAAGTAAAATGCGCATGTAACGCCTGCGCCTACTCCTCGTCGTACCTGGCCAATGGACTATCCCAGTGTGTCACGTGCCTGGCCCGGCTCGGCACGCCAAGGCCCGTCCAGTCGCGGGCCATGTCGGGCCAGCACGGGGCCTAGCCTCAAGGCCCAAGCATGGCCCCAAGTTTGCTGGGCTGGCACGCGGCCCTATTTGACACGTTTGACCTACGTGCTTTTTTTCCTAGTGGTTGTTTCCTTAGGCCCATCAAGAAATCCTGATAAATTAAGCCGAAATCCATTTGTAACAGCAAGAAATCGGTGGTGGGGTGGTTGGGGATATTGTTTGGGTAAATGCTATCTATCGTCGTCCGATGGACAACGAAACATCGGACCTATCCGACGCCGTCCGATTCCAGTTCCATCACATGGCCCGTACGCATGGAGGTTTCTCAGATTTTTTTTGGGCCCTTTAACATCGCACGTTCCCACATCCACCGCCGAGATTTCTGGTTGGCACCTTTCAAATCGATCCCAAAAATCCCGCAACCCTCCTCAATTTGTGTCGCTTCAGTTTTCGACCTATGAGACTCGCGCGACCTCGTCTTCCCTGCGTCGCCGACGACCACGTCTCCATACCATTCTCCTCAGCGCCGCCGCCTCATGCTTACAGAAGTATAACGTGGCCTCCTCGCCGTTCGAGCCAAGCACGCGTCCTAGCGTGGCGATAGCGCCCGATGCGACCACAAGGGCCGCTGTGAACGTGCAGGCGGGGCTGGGTGCCGTAGCAGCAACCGGGCACGCCGGGGCGGGCGGTCGCAGCGCCATCTGGGTCGATTTCATGCTGCGCCTGCTACTGTGGGACTTCACATCGCCGCCCCTCCCGCCCAACCTTTATCTAACCATCGTCCATGTTGCCGTCAATGGAAAGGCTGGTGAGCACGTCCTCCTGCAAGCACGTACGTAGAATATTGGTTCCCTTTCCTTTGCGTTGGCTCACCTTGGCAGCGGAGGTGCCGCGCGTAATCAACCGATCTACTCATTGCCGAGTGATGCCCTTCGCTAACATTGTATCCATGCATGTTGCAGCTTTTGCTCCATCCATGCCAATCCGACACCTAGATCGTTCACAAAAGAAAGAAGCATGGCCACCATCTGTAAGGAGCACGACCACCATCTGAGTAAGCACGAGACCACCAATGAAGTATGGTCAAAATCAGGGCGTGTGTCTGAAGAAGCACAACCACAATATGAAAGAAGCACGGCTCTCATGTGAAGGAAGCACGGCTACCGCCGCAAGGACGCATAACCCAATTGGACAGAAGCAAGACAACTACCGGAAGGAAGCATATAGTCACCAATTACCTAGTGGTGTAAGTATTGTGCCCAGATGGCAAAACCGACAGAGATATGCCACATTTTGTTGTATGGAAGCAAACAAGGTACACAGAGAGTATGTGATTCGTCAAGGGCGGCCGCATGCATACAAGCCTGGTGTTGGTGCAGGAAGCAAGTAAACACTTGCCATTGCTGACCATTGTAAAATTTGCAATTTAATTTAATACATATATTTATATTTGTTCATGGAAGCAAATCTCCATTCAAGAGAAGCAAATATTTATTCCGTTAGAAGCACGTCCCAGTTCATCCCATGGAAGCAAATCTCCATTTGGGATTTTAAAGCAAGCTGAACCAGTATAGGAAACAAGCAGTGGAAGCATGATTGTTACTTCAAAGATACGATTTCATCTTTCATGTACCTAGGAAGCGAAGATGCTTATTACCTAAAAAAATTGTAACTTCGGAGAGTTCATCTACTTGTGTACAATGGCGTACTAAAATAAATTGTGCATTTGGTATAGAATTTGTACTGCTATAGGAATTTTAAAAATATGCTATATATGGAGAAAAGGGTATGTATCAGTGAGTAGAAGGAAGCATATTCATAAAGCTTAGACATCCTTGATGAAAGATTGGCATATAATAATTCTGACTTGAGCGACTTAACGAAGCAAGATTATGTGATATTTTTTCTTCAATACGAACAAAGTTTCGTGGTTGGAAGCAAATGGTTATATGAAATAGGAGTAGTTTATTTTGTTTCTTAAAAGTATGGATTCCCTCAAATTAAGTAGCAACAATAGTAGAACAAGATATGGGACGAAAATTAAGATTCACGTCGTCTGGCACTCTGGCTCCATGGCTTTCCATCAAGAGATAACTAAATTATTGATTTGCTGCCGAGATTGCAAATCCTGGAAGCACGTAGCTGCAGATTTTTGGAAGCAATCCGTTGGATTGGATCTGCGTGTGGGAGGTGATACGGGAGTAGTTAATTCCAGACACGCTGTTAGCGACGCTAATCAAAACTACCTAAATTAACACGGCTAGGTTTCCAGATCGTACGGAGACTGTGCTTCCAATCCAACGGCCGCCGATTGGTCCGATCAGAAGCTAATATCGGCATCCGACCCCTAGCGGTGCCCGTTTGTTTGAGGGTAGAGGTGCCATGTTTGAACCCCATCCAATACATTTTTGAGGAATATATCACTACATGCGGTATGTTTCATCGTGCCCTCGCGGGCTGGGATGGGCCCGCCGCGGGCTTTTTTCGCCAGGTATGCTCCTCGTTGTCGTTGGAGGTGGCGGCTACGGGGTCGAGTTCTCCAGCGCCCATTGTGGACCCTCTTCCTCCATGAGACCTGGCGGCATGATGTCGGTGGCATACCGTGGCAGCGGCAGCTTGTGTTCGACGACAAGGCAGCGGTGGCCGCTCAAACGAGAAGTCTCGGTGGCCGAGGAAGCCCGCCACCCTCCTCGGATCCTCCTCGGTCTCGCACCAGCTGTGCCAGCTATTGGAGTCGACGACGAAGGCGGGATCGGCGCAGAGGTCGGCCGGTAGGTACCATCGCCTGCGCCGGATCTCGGCGCTCCTCTCTGGCTCGCGCAGAGTCACGGGTGGGACGGGCACCCGGAGGTGCTAAGAAGTCGGCCGCCGCCAGATAGGTGCACGTCCCACCAGCGGTGTCATGCCGTCTAGTTGGCGTGCATGAGCTGCTCCATGTTGACTGGTAGCGGTAGCCTGTTCGGTCGTTTGTCCTTCTTGGCGCCGCTGCCGAACGTCTCAGAGTCGTGCTTCTTCTTCCCCATGGTGATGCGGCGGCACGTGCGGGTGAGAGCGGAGATGTTGGTGGTGTGGGCGATGGCAAGGACGATGCTGGTGGCCTTTTATAGGCCGGGCGCGCGCGGGGCATGATATCATTGATGGCGGCGCAGAAGTCAAGTCACCGCCCGCCAATGCGCGTGCAGAAGAGGAAGCGGCGCTATTGATGGCGAAGGTTGCGGCGCAGACGCGGAAGCGACGACCGCGGAAATGATGCGCTCGATATGTCCCTATGGCTCGTTGCTAGGCAGGCCCGTGGGAGAAGCGAGCGGTCATGCGGTGCGACCGCGCAGCGTCCGCCACGACGCATCCGAGACGCAAATATGATTCGCGTTTCCGTCTTCGCGGACGGCCCGGTCACTATGCATCGGGCCGCTGGGCCTGGTTCCGGGCGCATTTTTTGAACGCGCGGTTGCAAACGGTCGCTCCGCGTCCGTTTGCGTCCCTCCGTGTCCGTTTGCGTCGCCCCGTTGGAGATACCCTTAGACAAAAGAAAGTGGATAGTACATGGCGTCCCTCGGGAGATATTATTTTCCAGCCCCAAATCATCGTGCTGACACATGTCCTTTTTGCTGTCGGGTAGCAGAAAAATCCCTACTTTTACTTCAGTGTAGCAAAAATGGTTCGTCTACAAAACTAAAGAAATATACCGAGCTTGCTGGAGACCTCACCGTAAACACGCCGGACACCTCGCCAGAGACCTCGTAACAATTTTTTTACAATTGTAGCAAAAACAACTTCATTGGAGACATCAGCGGCGGAGATCTCACCGAAGACATCACCACAGACCTCACAGCAAAACTATTATATAATTGTAGCGAAACTGCAAAATAATTGTGGTAAAAAATCCTATGTTGCAAATCCATGGAACATACGATTGTGAAAATCTCCAGAACATGGTCCCGCATGTAGCAACACAGAACACCATCGGAAGCAACCATGAACACCTTTGGTACCATCGTTGTGTGTCGTTTGCAGCACCTCTGCCACGCCATCAACTAATGTAGCATTATCGGCGACCTATAGTAGCATCTCCGTGAACCTACGGTAGCACCGCCGCTTTTCGCATGCAGCATCATGGAGGTCAACATCAATGAGACTAGGCTACTATGTGTTCTGCACACGACTCTCATGGCCACCGTGCCCTTCTAGGTGACGTATTTGTTGGAGTCACGCACAACTTATGTAGGTAGAGGGGTCAGGGGAGCCGGAAACTGTACGCAGGGTACGCGAAGCTCGAAGTCAACGCCGGCGAGGACGCGGTGTCGCGGATGAAGGAGGAGGAGGTCAAGGGAGGCGGCGGTAGCACGAAGGAGTGGTGATGCTCGGCGTGGCGGCCGACGAGGAGGTGGGCGGCGACGAGGGCGGAAGGGAGCGCCGCAGAAACACCAATATATATGACCCCCGAGGGTCGTGATGGTGCTCGTCGTAACGCAGACTTCACACTGTTGGGGAACCGCAAGAGGGAGGTATGATGAGCATAGCAGCAAGTTTTCTCTCAGTAAGAAACCAAGGTTTAATCGACCAGTAGGAGAAATGCGTGGCTTCTGAAGGTGTTGCTAGCTGACCAGTGGCAGGGCGCACTACCGGCGTCACCAACAACGTGAAACTTGCACACAACACAACCAATTAAAATAATTTGCCCCAACTTACAGTGAGGTTGTCAATCTCACCGATTTTGCCGAACACAAAGGATTAAACGTATCGAGTGAAAAGAGATGTTTGTACTAATTAAAGAGAACAATGTTTGCACTAAGTAAACAGAGCAGAATTGCAGTGGATGAATTTATCAGTGTAAAGGGAAAGGACCGGAGTCCACAGTTCACTAAAGGTGTCTCTCCATAAAGATAAATAACATGTTGGGTGAATAAATTACAGCTGGGCATTTGACAGAATACCGACCATACATGATAAGATGATTACTATGAGATTCGTTTGGGCATTTGATACGTCGCAAACGTATTTATAATTTTTTATGCTCCATGATTTTTTATACCAATTTCAATAGGTTTTGTTTACACTTCGTGGCACTTTTATGCATTTTCTGGAACTAACCTATTGATAAGATGCCACAATGACAGCTCCCTGTTTTCTGTTCTTTTGTATTTCAGAAAAGTTGTACAGGAAATATTCTCGGAATTGGACGAAATAAAAGCCGAAGTTGCTATTTTACTGAAACGAAGACGGAGTCCAGACGAGAGACGGAGGGGGGGCACAAGGGGGCTAGACCATGCCTAGGCGTGGCCTGGCCCTGGCTCGCGCCTAGGGGTGGTCTGGGGCCACCAGGCCTCCACCGACCTCACCCTTCCGCCTATAAATTCCCTTCGACGCGAAAATATTTAAAAACCTGAGCCCCCGTCCATGAAAAGTTCCGTCGCCGCCGCCATCGTCCAGACAAGTTTTGGGGGTCAGAAGTTCCTGTTCTGGCACCCTGCCGGGACGGGGATTGACCCCGAAGCCATCTCCATCGACTCCACCACCTCCACTTCGACTCCATGATGGTTCGTGAGTAGTTCCCCCTAGACTACGGGTTCTCAGTTGTAGCTAGTTGGTATTCTCTCTCCCATGTACTTCAATACAATGATCTCATGAGCTGCCTTACATGATTGAGATCCATATGAAGTAATCGGTGTTGTATTTGTTGGGATCCGATAAATTCACTACAAGAAAAGTTGGCATAGCCGACGAAGTTGAAGTCACGCCGTGGTTGCTGCTGCACCATTGATGGCGTGTAAGACACACGTCCGTTGGGAACCCCAAGAGGAAGGTGTGATGCATACAGCAGCAAGTTTTCCCTCAGTAAGAAACCAAGGTTATCGAACCAGTAGGAGTCAAGGAACACGTGAAGGTTGTTGGTGGCGGAGTGTAGTGCGGCGCAACACCAGGGATTCCGGCGCCAACGTGGAACCTGCACAACACAATCCAAGTACTTTGCCCCAACGTAACAGTGAGGTTGTCAATCTCACCGGCTTGTCGTAAACAAAGGATTAGATGTATAGTGTGGAAGATGATGTTTGTTTGCGAAGAACGAGTAAAGAACAATTGCGGTAGATAGTATTTCAGATGTAAAGAATGGACCGGGGTCCACAGTTCACTAGTGGTGTCTCTCCCATAAGATAAATAGCATGTTGGGTGAACAAATTACGGTTGGGCAATTGACAAATAAAAAAGGCATAACAATGCACATACATATATCATGATGAGTACTATGAGATTTAATCGGGGCATTACGACAAAGTACATAGACCGCTATCCAAGCATGCATCTATGCCTAAAAAGTCCACCTTCGAGGTTATCATTCGAACCCCTTCCGGTATTAAGTTGCAAACAACGGGCAATTGCATTAAGTATGGTGCGTAATGTAATCAACACAAATATCCTTAGACAAAGCATCGATGTTTTATCCCTAGTGGCAACGAGCACATCCACAACCTTAGAACTTGTCGTCATCGTCCCGCATTCAATGGAGGCATGAACCCACTATCGAGCATAAATACTCCCTCTTGGAGTTACAAGTATCAACTTGGCCAGAGCATCTACTAGCAACGGAGAGCATGCAAGAACATAAACAACATATATGATAGATTAATAATCAACTTGACATAGTATTCAATATTCATCGGATCCCAACAAACACAACATGTAGCATTACAAATAGATGATCTTGATCATGATAGGCAGCTCACAAGATCTAACATGATAGCACAATGAGGAGAAGACAACCATCTAGCTACCGCTATGGACCCATAGTCCAGGGGTGAACTACTCACACATCGATCCGGAGGCGATCATGGCGATGAAGAGCCCTCCGGGAGATGATTCCCCTCTCCGGCAGGGTGCCGGGGGCGATCTCCTGAATCCCCCGAGATGGGATTGGCGGCGGCGGCGTCTCTGGAAGGTTTTCCGTATCGTGGCTCTCGGTACTAGGGGTTTCACGACGAAGGCTTTAAGTAGGCGGAAGGGTAGGTTTAGGGAGACATGAGGGCCCCACACAACAGGGCGGTGCGGCCCCACCCTTGGCCGCGCGGCCCTGGCGTGGCGGCGCCTCGTCGCCCCACTTCGTATTCCTTTCGGTCTTCTGGAAGCTTCGTGGAAAAATAAGACCCTGGGCGTTGATTTCGTCCAATTCCGAGAATATTTCCTTTGTAGGATTTCTGAAACCAAAAACAGCAGAAAACATCAATCGGCTCTTCGGCATCTCGTCAATAGGTTAGTGCCGGAAAATGCATAAATATGACATATAATGTGTATAAAACATGTGAGTATCATCATAAAAGTAGCATGGAACATAACAAATTATAGATACGTTTGAGACGTATCAACCATGGTCGACAAGTTTTGGTCTCTCTGTGGTGCATGTTAAAACTTTTTTTTTCGTTTTTGAGGCCACCTAGCCCGACAAAAAACGTCCAAAACATCGCGTATGGTGGCCCGGGAGTGGTGCATCATGAATTCTCGGGTTCGCCGGCCGAGTCAACGCAAATCCGCACCGCCCAGGGATGTAGGGCCCAGATGGCAGCCTATCTAGCATTGTTTTTTCTCGATCGCGCCATCTCGTTCAATGCTCTCCGATCAAGCATTTACGATGCAGGATCATAGGTCCCGCATGTCATTCTCTATGAATGAAAATTGTTTTTTTCTTGGATTTTTTTACCCCCTGATTTCTGGCTACTTCCTTTTTCTTTTGATCCCGTGCCGCCTTGGAAACGTTGAGACCGCTGCTGCAAAATGGGACCCGCATGTCATCCTCTACGTGCAATCAAGTTTCTTTTCCTGGACTTATTTTTGGCACCTCATATTTGGTCACTTTCCTTTTTCTTTCGATCCCGTGCCGCCTCTCAAACGGTGATACAACTGCTGCTAAATGGGACCCGCATGTCATCATCTATGTACAATCATGCTTCTTTTCTTGGAGTTATTTTTGGTACCTGATATTTGGCCATTTGCCTTTTTCTTTCGATCTCGTGCCGCCTCTAAAACGTTGATACCGCTGCTGCTAAATGGGACCCGCATGTCATCCTCTATCTACAATCAAGTTTCTTTTCTTTGATTATTCTTGGATTATCACAAATTCCCTTCCCTTCAACGGCCCAATTAAGCGAAATCACATATAGGCTGGCCTGCAAAATCCTAAAGCTCCTAACAGGCCGGCATGTTAACATAGCAATTCACAGATGGGCCGGCCCAACAAGACTATTGGGCCATACTAGGCCCACATATTATGTAGTGGACCGAACCACCAACTAAACCGGCCGGCCCACTTACTTATTGGGCTAGCCCACTTGCTTTAAGGTGCGCCCCACTCACTAACTGGGCCGGCCCTATAACAGGAAAGTGGACCCCACATGCTTATTGGGCCAGCCCACTTGCTAACTGGGCCGGCCCGGTAACAGGATAGTGGGTCCCACTTTATTTTTTGGCCGGCCCACTACCTTATTGGACCACACTTGCTAACTGGGCCGGCCCGTTAGCAGGAAAGTGGGCCCCACCTGCTTATTGGGCCGGCCCACTATCTTGTTGGGCCTGTCTACTTGCTTTATGGTGGACCCCACTTCCTAACTGGTCCGGCCCGTTAACAGGAAAGTAGGACCCGCATGCTTATTGGGCCAGCCCACTAACATATTGTGCCAGCCCACTTGCTTTATGGTGGACCCCACTTACTAACCGGGCCAGCCCGATAACAGGAAAGTGAGCCCCACATGCTTAGTGGGCCAGCCCACTAACTTATTGGGCCAGCCCACTTGCTTTACGGTGGACCCAACTTACTAAACGGGTCGGCCCGGTAACATGAAAGTGGGCCCCACATGCTTAGTGGGCCGGCCCGTTTGCCTGTTGACCGGTCAAACAAAGGCATTCGGCCCGGCCCACGTCCTTAGTGGGCCGGCCCATTTAAGTTTTGACCAGTCAACCTTAGAGGTTAGGCCCGGCCCACGTACCTACTAGACCAGGCCTTGTGTGGGCCTACCATCTACCACGGGGTTTCAGCCGGTTAACGGTGTTAACTGACAGTTAACGGCGTCTGCCACGTGTCAGTTTGCATGACGTCAGCAGTCAACGGCCTCCCGAAAACACTTCTGCAACGGTCCGATTTTCCGTGCCGGAAGGGCGCCCGAACGCGACGAACCAAAAAAACGTGGTAGGACTTTTCCTGACGCAGTTTGGACCACAGAACCCATATCATCGGGTTAGACCCATAGGCGACGAAAAAGGGGCCATACCTAACAAAAATTGGACGTTGAGTATTAGAACTTTTCTTGTAGTGATTGTGGAATTGTGATCGGATTGTTCATCATATTATCATACTACTGTTATTTAAGATCTTGCATGCTCTCCGGTACTTGTAGTTACCTTGATCAAGTAGTTGCTTGTATCTCCAAGAGGGGGTATTTATGCTCGATAGTGGGTTCATGCCTCTAGTTTTCTGTAAGAGCGATAATAACTTCTAAGATTGTAGATATGATGTTGCTACTAGGGACAAAACAACAATGTTTTGTCTAAGGATAATTATTATTTACTTTACACACATTGCTTAAGGCGATAATCTGTTGTTTGCAACTTAATACTGGAAGGGGTTCGGATGATAACTTGAAGATGGATTATTAGTCATAGACACAGTTGGATTATGGTCTTTGTATAATTTTGTAATGCCCAATTAAATACTATAGTAACCTTTATCTTATCATAGAATGCATTGCCATGCCCTACCAATTATCAATTGCCCCACTGTAATTTGTTCACCCAACACATGTTATTTGGAGAGTTACCACTAGTGTATATAGCTGGGAACCTCGGTCCTTCAGTCATCATCATTGCTCTTAAGTCAACTACTCATTGGAATATTTTCTGGTGCCATCTCGTTTGTGCTGCTACTGCTGTGTTACTATTGTCATTGCTCTTATATTACTGCTGCTTTCACATCACCCCTGTTACTAGTGCTTTTCCAGGTGCAGCTGAATTGAAAACTCTACCGTTAAGGCTTATAAGTATTGTTTACCTCCCCTTGTGTCGAACCAATAAATTTGGGTTTTATTTCCCTCGAAGACTGTTGAGATCCCCTATACTTGTGGGTTGTTCTTGGAACGTATTTGTTTGTGGGCAAATATAACTTAGCAACTATGTGTTGTTCTTGGAGCGTATTTGTTTGTGTTTTTTATTTTCTTTTGTTTTGTTTTCTGTAGAAAATGGTTTGACCCCAACATATTTGTTTTGGAGAGAGACACGCTCCATTTTCATTGCATAGAACACTCTAGTTTTCACTTTAATTATTCTGCGGGCGTTCTAGTTTGCTAGTACTGTGTTTAGCTCTTGATTTTCCATTCATATTATGTTGAGAGCTCGTTAGTATTCTTTATTTATGTATGATTTGCTCTCTGATCCATATTTATTTTCATCTATGAGAGCTATTTCAAAAAAATTGATTGGTGTTGGAGACGAGTAAAATTGTTTCATGCTTAAAGTGATGCAAAAGGAAGCTTGCTTAGACTGCAAAAGGAAGCTTGCTTAGACTGTGGACTAGACTTTGGCATGTCATGTTGGATGTTATTCTTATTATATGCTTAGTAATTATTGTTGTAGCATCACTTGTCTCAAATATCTGAGAGTGCTTAATGCGCCATTGAAAGAATCATGTGTTGTTTCCATCATATAAAAGCATAGTATTGTGGTATTCTCCTTTAATGATGTTATTGGGTCGACTTGGCACATGCTTACACCATGTTATGACTACAAACAAGTCACCAAAAGCCTCTATGATCATTTAGTTTTTTACTTGTAATATCACTTTATGCTTTGATTAATAATGTTTTGTCGCTATGCATGATTATGGCCATTATTGCTCTCTAAGTTGGTCGCTCCCAGTCTTTTGCTAGCCTTCGCCTGTGGTGAGTATGGGCTCTACTCGTGCATCCAACCTCCAAAAACTAAAGTTGCCAATTGGTTCCACCATACCTATTTATATGTGGTATTTCACCGCCACTCCAAAGTAAATTGCTTGTGTGCTACCTCAAGCCGACATTTCGACCCATGGGTACGTCTGCCCATGGGCACGTACCCGACCCGAATGGGTAGGGTATGGGTCTCGATGTTCGCCCATGGAAATGACCCATGGGCAACCCGATTAGTCGTGGGTCAGGCATGGATATCAGTCTATGCCCACGGGTTGCCCGATGGGTCACCTGATTAATATTACTAATTAAAACAATTGAATTATTTTGTATGGTACGTGGGCTATGATACACATACATTATACATGTAGATAGTATACATCATTTACACACAAAGCTCTTGTATCCAGACACCAAACATATGCATATTAATACTACTTGCGGTCACAAAGCCATGAATGGGAACACACCACTCTTCGTCCTGGCAGCCCAACAATGTGCCGATGTGTTCTAAATATTTGGTTGCGCCAAACTCTCCATTTTTTATGCCCGATGGGTTTGGGCATGGGTGTCATTCCTTACCCATGGGTAGGGTCGTGGGTCACAGGTCTGCCCGATAAGGGTGATGGGCATGGGTCTAGTTTAGGTTGACCCGACCAAACCCGACCCATTGCCAGCCTTAGTGCTACCTTTAAACCTTCAAAATTACTATATGTTTTGTGTTTTGTTTTAGCTCATGAGGAAGTACTGAATGGTTTATTGTCTTTTCATGACCTCACACCTTGACTAGCATGCATAATGTGCTAAAGTCCTTAGTATTGCAAAAGGAGCAAGGCAACTGGGTGCCCATCCCAAATAAAATATTAATTAAATAAATAAACAAATAATGCTCCACACATTATGTACTGGAGGGATCCTAAATAATGGTGTGCAATGGAGAACTACATGGGAGCCGCTCTTGAGGTCACTATATGAAAGAGTGATAGATTGTTTGATGACATTCGTTGACATAGACATACATACCTCTCAAAATACATTTTCAACACCTCTGTTTTATGCAAAATAAAAAGCTCTAGCACATGAGTGATCCCTGCTTCCCTCTGCGCAGGACCTTTCTTTTACTTTTATGTTAAGTCTTCATCTTCTTGCTTTATGCTCCACTAAGAGAGCATAGTTGTCATTCTTAGTATAATGTGCATAGTCCCAAAATTTATTATTGATTGATTCATGATTATGATTATTGCTTGTTCTGAAATTATTTGTATCTAGTCACCTTCTAAACTTTAAAGGTGTACTGGCATTTATGTTTTGCTACTTCATAAAGGACAAGCTGAATACCACTTTGCTATGTTTTCTCTATTCTCATAAACAAATAGGTGCTTTCAGTACATTATTATTCATGATCTTTTGTTTGACTTACTTCTCATGTTATAACATAGTTGCTAAGTTATATTTGCTAGAATTATATCAATGATGCCTATGTTTAGAGTACTTTGATCCCAGCTCACAATGATTTACAATAACTTGATCAAGATTGTGTTGGCTTCATGTCACCTCAAAAATTATTTTTGTTATCACTTATCTACTCGAGGACGAGCAGGAGTTCAGCTTGGGGATGCTTGATACGTCGCAAACGTATCTATAATTTTTGATGCCCCATGCTTGTTTTACACCAATTCCAATAGGTTTTGTTTACACTTCGTGGCACTTTTATGCATTTTCTGGAACTAACCTATTGACAAGATGCCACAGTGCCAGTTCCTTGTTTTCTGTTCTTTTGTATTTTAGAAAAGTTGTACAGGAAATATTCTTGGAATAGGACGAAACAAAAGCTGAAGTTTCTAATTTACGAAATGAAGACGGAGAGAGACGGAGGGGGGCCACAGGGGGGGCAGAGCATGCCTAGGCACGGCCTATCCTTGGCCCGCGCCTAGGGGTGGTCTAGGGCCACCAGGCCTCCACCGACCTCGCCCTTCCGCCTATAAATTCCCTTTGACGCGAAAACCTTGAAAAACCCGAGCCCCCGTCGATGAAAAGTCCCGTCGCCGCTGCCATCATCCAGACAAGTTTCGGGGGTAAGAAGTTCCTATTCTGGCACCCTGCCGAGACGGGGATTGACCCCTGGAGCCATATCCATCGACTCCACCGCCTCCACTTTGACTCCATGATGGTTCGTGAGTATTCCCCCCAGGACTACGGGTTCTCGGTTGTAGCTACTTGGTTCTCTCTCTCTCTCGCATGTACTTCAATACAATGATCTCATGAGCTGCCTTACATGATTGAGATCCGTATGATGTAATCTGTGTTGTGTTTGTTGGGATCCGATAAATTGTGGAATTGTGATTAGATTTTTCATCATATTATCATACTACTGTTATTTAAGATCTTGCATGCTCTCCGGTACTTGTAGTTACCTTGATCAAGTAGTTGCATGTATCTCCAAGAGGGAGTATTTATACTCGATTTTGGGTTCATACCTCTAATTTTCTGGAAGAGTGACAATAACTTCTAAGATTGTAGATGTGTTATTGCTAATAGGGAGAAAACAACAATATTTTGTCTAAGCATAATTCTATTGTTTACTTTACATACATTACTTAAGGCGATAATCTATTGTTTGCAACTTAATAATACTGGAAGGGGTTCGGATGATAACCTGAAGGTGGATTATTAGTCATAGACGTAGTTGGTTTATTTTCTATGTATTATGTTGCCATACCCAATTAAATACTACAATAACCTTTATATTATCATAGCATGCATTGCCATGCTCTCACAATTATCAATTGCGCAACTGTAATTTGTTCACCCAACACATGTTATTTGGAGAGTTACCACTAGTGTAGATAGTTGGAAACCCCGGTCCTTCTGTCATCATCATTGCTCTAAAGTTAACTACGCACTGGAATATTTTTCGTTGCCATCTCTTCTAGTGCTACTACGGTTGTGTTTCTATTGTCATTGCTCTATTACCGCTGCTTTCACATCACCCCTGTTACTAGTGCTTTTCCAGGTGTAGCTGAATTGACAACTCCGCTGTTAAGGTTTATAAGTATTGTTTACCTCCCCTTGTGTCGAATCAATAAATTTGGGTTTTACTTCCCTCGAAAATTGTTGCGATCCCCTATACTTGTGGGTCATCAACATTACAACATAATACATAGACAGTAATCCAACTGCATCCATGACTAACAATCCACCTTCCGGTTATCGTCTGAACCCCTTCCAGTATTAAGTTGCAAGCAACAGATTATCGCATTACCCTCGGATAAAACATATGTGTTTTCTCCCTAGTAGCAACATCACATATACAATCTTAGAAGTTATTGTCACTTTTCCAGAAAACTAGAGGCATGAACCTACTATCGAGCATAAATACCCCCTCTTGGTGTCACAAGCATCTGTTTGGCCAGAGTATCTACTGGCAACGGAGAGCATGCAAGATCACAAATAACATATGACAAGAATATATAATCGATCTCAACATAGTATTAAATATTCATCGGATCCCAGCAAACACAACATGTAGCATTACATAAGGATGATCTTGATCATGTAGGGCAGCTCACAAGATCTAAACATGAGGCACAAATTGGAGAAGACAACCATCTAGCTACTGCTATGGACCCATAGTTCAGGGATGAACTACTCACGCATCACTTCGGAGGCGGGTATGGCGATGCAGATGCCTCCGATGATGATTTTCCCCTCCGGCAGGGTGCCGGGAAAAGCTTCAGAACCCTCCCGAGCTAGAGTATGCGATGGCAGCTGCGAGGGAATTTTTTGTGGATGGAGACTCGGGTGTTTAGGTTTTTCCCGAGATCGTGAATAAATAGGAGGAAGGGCGAGGTCGTTGGAGGCCAGGGGGGCCACACCACCCCTTGGTGCGAGCCCAAGCTTAGTGATGTCTACGGGAGCTTCTATTCTTGTAGACAGTGTTGGGCCTCCAAGAGCAGAGGTTTGTAGAACAGCAGCAAGTTTCCCTTAAGTGGATCACCCAAGGTTTATCGATCTCAGGGAGGAAGAGGTCAAAGATATCCCTCTCATGCAACCACTGCAACCACAAAGCAAGAAGTCTCTTGTGTCCCCAACACACCTAATAGGTGCACTAGTTCGGCGAAGAGATAGTGAAATACAGGTGGTATGAATGAATATGAGCAGTAGTAACGGAAAGTGCTAGTTGATGGTGGTAATATGGTAGCGGTAGTAACGCAGCGGTAGTAACGCGATAAAACGAGTAAACAAGCAGCGATAGCGATATTTAGGAACAAGGCCTAGGGATTACACTTTCACTAGTGGACACTCTCAACTTTGATCACATAACAGAATAGATAAATGCATACTCTACACTCTTGTTGGATGATGAACACATTGCGTAGGATTACACGAACCCTCAATGCCGGAGTTAACAAGCTCCACAATTCAATGTTCATATTTAAATAACCTTAGAGTGCAAGAAAGATCAACACGACTAAACCAAGTACTAACACAGCATGCACACTTGTCACCTTCACACTATGTAGGAGGAATAGATCACATCAATACTATCATAGCAATAGTTAACTTCACAATCTACAAGAGATCATGATCATAGCATACGCCAAGTACTAACACGGATGCACACACTTGTCACCATTACACCGTGCGGGAGGAATAAAACTACTTTAATAACATTGCTAGAGTAGCACATAGATAAATTGTGATACAAAACACATTGCAATCATAAAGAGATATAAATAAGCACTTCACTACGCCATTCATAACGGTGAGTAAGTATTACGTGAAATATAGCCTAAGAGACCCACACGGTGCACACATTGTCACCTTTACACACGTGGGACAAGGAGTCTCCGGAGATCACATAAGTAAAACTCACTTGACTAGCATAATGACATCTAGATTACAAGCATCATCATATGAATCTCAATCATGTAAGGCAGCTCATGAGATTATTGTATTGAAGTACATAGGAGAGAGATGAACCACATAGCTACCGGTACAGCCCCGAGCCTCGATGGAGAACTACTCCCTCCTCATGGGAGCGAGCAGCGGTGATGAAGATGGCGGTGGAGATGGCAGCGGTGTCGATGGAGAAGCCTTCCGGGGGCACTTCCCCGCTCCGGCAGGGTGCCGGAACAGAGACTCCTGTCCCCCAGATCTTGGCTTCGCGATGGCGGCGGCTCTGGAAGGTTTCTCTGGTTTTCGTCCTTCGTATCAGGGTTTTCTCGACGGAGGCTTTAAATAGGCGGAAGGGCAGCCTCGGAGGGGGCCTGGGGGGCCCACACCATAGGGCGGCGCGGCCCCCTGCCTGGCCGCGCCGGCGTGTGGTGTGGGGCCCCGGGGCTCCCTCCGGCGGCTCTCGGGTGTTCCGGATGGCTCCGGGAAAAATAGGAACACTGGGTCTTGATTTCGTCCAATTCCGAGAATATTTCGTTACTAGGATTTCTGAAACCAAAAACAGCGAGAAAACATCAAGCGGCACTTCGGCATCTTGTTAATAGGTTAGTTCCGAGAAAATGCACGAATATGACATAAAGTGTGCATAAAACATGTAGGTATCATCAATAATATGAGCATGGAACATAAGAAATTATCGATACGTCGGAGACGTATCAGCATCCCCAAGCTTAGTTCCTGCTCGTCCCGAGTAGGTAAAACGATAACAAAGATAATTTCTGAAGTGACATGCCATCACATAATCTTGATCATACTATTGTAAAGCATATGTAGATGAATGCAGCGATTCAAAACAATGGTAATGCACATGAGTAAACAAGTGAATCATAAAGCAAAGACTTTTCATGAATAGTACTTTCAAGACAAGCATCAATAAGTCTTGCATAAGAGTTAACTCATAAAGCAATAAATTCAAAGTAAAGGTATTGAAGCAACACAAAGGAAGATTAAGTTTCAGCGAGTTGCTTTCAACTTGTAACATGTATATCTCATGGATAATTGTCAATGCATAGAGTAATATAACAAGTACAATATGCAAGTATGTAGGAATCAATGCACAGTTCACACAAGTGTTTGCTTCTTGAGGTGGAGAGAAATAGGTGAAGCTGACTCAACATAAAAGTAAAAAGAATGGTCCTTCAAAGAGGAAAGCATCGATTGCTATATTTGTGCTAGAGCTTTTATTTTGAAAACATGAAACAATTTTGTCAACGGTAGTAATAAAGCATATGAGTTATGTAAATTATATCTTACAAGTTGCAAGCCTCATGCATAGTATACTAATAGTGCCCGCACCTTGTCCTAATTAGCTTGGACTACCGGATCTTTGCAATGCACATGTTTTAACCAAGTGTCACAATGGGGTACCTCCATGCCGCTCTGTACAAAGGTCTAAGGAGAAAGCTCGCATTTTGGATTTCTCGCTTTTGATTATTCTCAACTTAGACATCCATACCGGGACAACATGGACAACGAGATAATGGACTCCTCTTTAATGCATAAGCATGTGGCAACAATTATTATTCTCATATGAGATTGAGGATATATGTCCAAGACTGAAACTTCCACCATGATTCATGGCTTTAGTTAGCGGCCCAATGTTCTTCTCTAACAATATGCATGCTCCAACCATTAAGGTGGTAGATCTCTCTTACTTCGAGACAAGACGGACATGCATAGCAACTCACATGATATTCAACAAAGAATAGTTGATGGCGTCCCCGGAAACATGGTTATCGCACAACAAGCAACTTAATAAGAGATAAAGTGCATAAGTACATATTCAATACCACAATAGTTTTTAAGCTATTTGTCCCATGAGCTATATATTGCAAAGGTGAATGATGGAATTTTAAAGGTAGCACTCAAGCAATTTACTTTGGAATGGCGGATAAATACCATGTAGTAGGTAGGTATGGTGGACACAAATGGCATAGTGGTTGGCTCAAGTATTTTGGATGCATGAGAAGTATTCCCTCTCGATACAAGGTTTAGGCTAGCAAGGTTATTTGAAACAAACACAAGGATGAACGGTGCAGCAAAACTCACATAAAAGACATATTGTAAACATTATAAGACTCTACACCGTCTTCCTTGTTGTTCAAAACTCAATACTAGATATTATCTAGACTCTAGAGAAACCAAATATGCAAACCAAATTAGCAAGCTCTAAGTGTTTCTTCATTAATGGGTGCAAAGTATATGATGCAAGAGCTTAAACATGAGCACAACAATTGCCAAGTATCACATTATCCAAGACATTATAGCAATTTACTACATGTAGCATTTTCCAATTCCAACCATATAACAATTTAACGAAGAAGAAACTTCGCCATGAATACTATGAGTAGAGCCTAAGGACATACTTGTCCATATGCTACAGCGGAGCGTGTCTCTCTCCCACAAAGTGAATGCTAGGATCCATTTTATTCAAACAAAACAAAAAACAAAAACAAACCGACGCTCCAAGCAAAGTGCATAAGATGTGACGGAATAAAAATATAGTTTCAGGGGAGGAACCTGATAATGTTGTCGATGAAGAAGGGGATGCCTTGGGCATCCCCAAGCTTAGACGCTTGAGTCTTCTTAGAATATGCAGGGGTGAACCACCGGGGCATCCCCAAGCTTAGAGCTTTCACTCTCCTTGATCATATTGCATCATACTCCTCTCTTGATCCTTGAAAACTTCCTCCACACCAAACTCGAAACAACTCATTAGAGGGTTAGTGGATAATAAAAATTCACATGTTCAGAGGTGACACAATCATTCTTAACACTTCTGGACATTGCATAAAGCTACTTGGACATTAATGGATCAAAGAAATTCATCCAACATAGCAAAAGAGGCAATGCGAAATAAAAGGCAGAATCTGTCAAAACAGAACAGTCCGTAAAGATGGATTTTATTAGGCCACCAGACTTGCTCAAATGAAAATGCCCAAATTGAATGAAAGTTGCGTACATATCTGAGGATCATGCACGTAAATTGGCTTAATTTTCTGAGCTACCTACAGGGAGATAGACCCAGATTCGTGACAGCAAAGAAATCTGGAACTGCGGAGTAATCCAAATCTAGTACTTACTTTACTATCAAAGACTTTACTTGGCACAACAAAACACAAAACTAAGATAAGGAGAGGTTGCTACAGTAGTAAACAACTTCCAAGACACAAATATAAAACAAAGTACTGTAGCAAAATAACACATGGGTTATCTCCCAAGAAGTTCTTTCTTTATAGCCATTAAGATGGGCTCAGCAGTTTTAATGATGCACTCGCAAGAAATAGTATTTGAAGCAAAAGAGAGCATCAAGAGGCAAATTCAAAACACATTTAAGTCTAACATGCTTCCTATGCATAGGAATCTTGTAAATAAACAAGTTCATGAAGAGCAAAGTAACAAGCATAGGAAGATAAAACAAGTGTAGCTTCAAAAATTTCAGCACATAGAGAGGCATTTTAGTAACATGAAAATTTCTACAACCATATTTTCCTCTCTCATAATAACTTTCAGTAGCAACATGAGCAAACTCAACAATATAACTATCACATAAAGCATTCTTATCATGAGTCTCATGCATAAAATTATTACTCTCCACATAAGCATAATCAATTTTATTAGTTGTAGTGGGAGCAAATTCAACAAAGTAGCTATCATTATTATTCTCATCAAGTGTAGGAGGCATAGTATAATCACAACAAAATTTACTCTCCATAGTAGGTGGCACCAAAAGACCACTATCATTATAATCATCATAAATAGGAGGCAAAGTATCATCAAAGAAAATTTTCTCCTCAATGCTTGGGGGACTAAAAAGATCATGAAAACCAGCTTCCCCAAGCTTAGAACTTTCTATATCATTATCAACAATGGTGTTCAAAGCGTTCATACTAATATTACTACCGGCATGCAAATAAGATTTCATAGGTTTTTTAATTTTCGCATCAAACAATCCATGTCTTAAATCAGGAAATAGAATAAGAAGCTCATTGTTGTCCATTATGCCAAACTAGTGTAAACAAGAAACAAAAAGATGCAATTGCAGGATCTAAAGGAAATAGCTTCGAGCACAAACACAATGGCGCCGGAAAAGTACTGTTACACGGAACCGGAGTATGAGTGCCTTTTACCTTTCCTCCCCGGCAACGGCGCCGGAAAAGTGCTTGATGTCTACGGGAGCTTCTATTCTTGTAGACAGTGTTGGGCCTCCAAGAGCGAGAGGTTTGTAGAACAGCGGCAAGTTTCCCTTAAGTGGATCACCCAAGGTTTATCGATCTCGGGGAGGAAGAGGTCAAAGATATCCCTCTCATGCAACCACTGCAACCACAAAGCAAGAAGTCTCTTGTGTCCCCAACACACCTAATAGGTGCACTAGTTCGGCGAAGAGATAGTGAAATACAGGTGGTATGAATGAATATGAGTAGTAGCAACGGCGCCGGAAAAGTGCTGTTGCGCGGTAATGATGGTAGCAATAGTAACGCAGCGGTAGTAACGCGATAAAACAGTAAACAAGCAGCGATAGCGATATTTAGGAACAAGGCCTAGGGATTAGACTTTCACTAGTGGACACTCTCAACTTTGATCACATAACGAGAATAGATAAATGCATACTCTACACTCTTGTTGGATGATGAACACATTGCGTAGGATTACACGAACCCTCAATGCCGGAGTTAACAAGCTCCACAATTCAATGTTCATATTTAAATAACCTTAGAGTGCAAGAAAGATCAACACGACTAAACCAAGTACTAACACAGCATGCACACTTGTCACCTTCACACTATGTAGGAGGAATAGATCACATCAATACTATCATAGCAATAGTTAACTTCACAATCTACAAGAGATCATGATCATAGCATACGCCAAGTACTAACACGGATGCACACACTTGTCACCATTACACCGTGCGGGAGGAATAAAACTACTTTAATAACATTGCTAGAGTAGCACATAGATAAATTGTGATACAAAACACATTGCAATCATAAAGAGATATAAATAAGCACTTCACTACGCCATTCATAACGGTGAGTAAGTATTACGTGAAATATAGCCTAAGAGACCCACACGGTGCACACACTTGTCACCTTTACACACGTGGGACAAGGAGTCTCCGGAGATCACATAAGTAAAACTCACTTGACTAGCATAATGACATCTAGATTACAAGCATCATCATATGAATCTCAATCATGTAAGGCAGCTCATGAGATTATTGTATTGAAGTACATAGGAGAGAGATGAACCACATAGCTACCGGTACAGCCCCGAGCCTCGATGGAGAACTACTCCCTCCTCATGGGAGCAGCGGCGGTGATGAAGATGGCGGTGGAGATGGCAGCGGTGTCGATGGAGAAGCCTTCGGGGGCACTTCCCCGCTCCGGCGGGGTGCCGGAACGAGAGACTCCTGTCCCCGGATCTTGGCTTCGCGATGGCGGCGGCTGCGGAAGGTTTCTCGGTATCGTGGTTCTTCGTATCGGGGTTTTCGCGACGGAGGCTTTAAATAGGCGGAAGGGCAGCCTCGGAGGGGGCTCGAGGGGCGCCACACCATAGGGCGGCGCGGCCCCCCTGCGGCCGCGCCGGCGTGTGGTGTGGGGCCCCCGGGGCCTCCCTACGGCGGCTCTCGGGTGTTCGGATGGCTTCGGGAAAAATAGGAACACTGGGTCTTGATTTCGTCCAATTCAGAGAATATTTCGTTACTAGGATTTACGAAACCAAAAACAGCAGAAAACGAAGCTGGCACTTCGGCATCTTGTTAATAGGTTAGTTCCAGAAAATGCACGAATATGACATAAAGTGTGCATAAAACATGTAGGTATCATCAATAATATGGCATGGAACATAAGAAATTATCGATACGTCGGAGACGTATCAAGCATCCCCAAGCTTAGTTCCTGCTCGTCCCGAGCAGGTAAAACGATAACAAAGATAATTTCGAAGTGACATGCTACCATCATAACCTTGATCATACTATTGTAAAGCATATGTAGATGAATGCAGCGATCAAAACAATGGTAATGACATGAGTAAACAAGTGAATCATAAAGCAAAGACTTTTCATGAATAGTACTTTCAAGACAAGCATCAATAAGTCTTGCATAAGAGTTAACTCATAAAGCAATAAATTCAAAGTAAAGGCATTGAAGCAACACAAAGGAAGATTAAGTTTCAGCGGTTGCTTTCAACTTGTAACATGTATATCTCATGGATAATTGTCAACATAGAGTAATATAACAAGTACAATATGCAAGTATGTAAGAATCAATGCACGGTTCACACAAGTGTTTGCTTCTTGAGGTGGAGAGAAATAGGTGAACTGACTCAACATAAAAGTAAAAAGAATGGTCCTTCAAAGAGGAAAGCATCGATTGCTATATTTGTGCTAGAGCTTTTATTTTGAAAACATGAAACAATTTTGTCAACGGTAGTAATAAAGCATATGAGTTATGTAAATTATATCTTACAAGTTGCAAGCCTCATGCATAGTATACTAATAGTGCCCGCACCTTGTCCTAATTAGCTTGGACTACCGGATCTTTGCAATGCACATGTTTTAACCAAGTGTCACAATGGGGTACCTCCATGCCGCTCTGTACAAAGGTCTAAGGAGAAAGCTCGCATTTTGGATTTCTCGCTTTTGATTATTCTCAACTTAGACATCCATACCGGGACAACATGGACAACGAGATAATGGACTCCTCTTTAATGCATAAGCATGTGGCAACAATTATTATTCTCATATGAGATTGAGGATATATGTCCAAGACTGAAACTTCCACCATGATTCATGGCTTTAGTTAGCGGCCCAATGTTCTTCTCTAACAATATGCATGCTCCAACCATTAAGGTGGTAGATCTCTCTTACTTCAGACAAGACGGACATGCATAGCAACTCACATGATATTCAACAAAGAATAGTTGATGGCGTCCCCGGAAACATGGTTATCGCACAACAAGCAACTTAATAAGAGATAAAGTGCATAAGTACATATTCAATACCACAATAGTTTTTAAGCTATTTGTCCCATGAGCTATATATTGCAAAGGTGAATGATGGAATTTTAAAGGTAGCACTCAAGCAATTTACTTTGGAATGGCGGATAAATACCATGTAGTAGGTAGGTATGGTGGACACAAATGGCATAGTGGTTGGCTCAAGTATTTTGGATGCATGAGAAGTATTCCCTCTCGATACAAGGTTTAGGCTAGCAAGGTTATTTGAAACAAACACAAGGATGAACGGTGCAGCAAAACTCACATAAAAGACATATTGTAAACATTATAAGACTCTACACCGTCTTCCTTGTTGTTCAAAACTCAATACTAGATATTATCTAGACTCTAGAGAAACCAAATATGCAAACCAAATTAGCAAGCTCTAAGTGTTTCTTCATTAATGGGTGCAAAGTATATGATGCAAGAGCTTAAACATGAGCACAACAATTGCCAAGTATCAAATTATCCAAGACATTTTAGCAATTTACTACATGTAGCATTTTCCAATTCCAACCATATAACAATTTAACGAAGAAGAAACTTCGCCATGAATACTATGAGTAGAGCCTAAGGACATACTTGTCCATATGCTACAACGGAGCGTGTCTCTCTCCCACAAAGTGAATGCTAGGATCCATTTTATTCAAACAAAACAAAAAACAAAAACAAACCGACGCTCCAAGCAAAGTGCATAAGATGTGACGGAATAAAAATATAGTTTCAGGGGAGGAACTCGATAATGTTGTCGATGAAGAAGGGGATGCCTTGGGCATCCCCAAGCTTAGACGCTTGAGTCTTCTTAGAATATGCAGGGGTGAACCACCGGGGCATCCCCAAGCTTAGAGCTTTCACTCTCCTTGATCATATTGCATCATACTCCTCTCTTGATCCTTGAAAACTTCCTCCACACCAAACTCGAAACAACTCATTAGAGGGTTAGTGCACAATAAAAATTCACATGTTCAGAGGTGACACAATCATTCTTAACACTTCTGGACATTGCATAAAGCTACTTGGACATTAATGGATCAAAGAAATTCATCCAACATAGCAAAAGAGGCAATGCGAAATAAAAGGCAGAATCTGTCAAAACAGAACAGTCCGTAAAGATGGATTTTATTAGGCCACCAGACTTGCTCAAATGAAAATGCCCAAATTGAATGAAAGTTGCGTACATATCTGAGGATCATGCACGTAAATTGGCTTAATTTTCTGAGCTACCTACAGGGAGATAGACCCAGATTCGTGACAGCAAAGAAATCTGGAACTGCGCAGTAATCCAAATCTAGTACTTACTTTACTATCAAAGACTTTACTTGGCACAACAAAACACAAAACTAAGATAAGGAGAGGTTGCTACAGTAGTAAACAACTTCCAAGACACAAATATAAAACAAAGTACTGTAGCAAAATAACACATGGGTTATCTCCCAAGAAGTTCTTTCTTTATAGCCATTAAGATGGGCTCAGCAGTTTTAATGATGCACTCGCAAGAAATAGTATTTGAAGCAAAAGAGAGCATCAAGAGGCAAATTCAAAACACATTTAAGTCTAACATGCTTCCTATGCATAGGAATCTTGTAAATAAACAAGTTCATGAAGAGCAAAGTAACAAGCATAGGAAGATAAAACAAGTGTAGCTTCAAAAATTTCAGCACATAGAGAGGCATTTTAGTAACATGAAAATTTCTACAACCATATTTTCCTCTCTCATAATAACTTTCAGTAGCAACATGAGCAAACTCAACAATATAACTATCACATAAAGCATTCTTATCATGAGTCTCATGCATAAAATTATTACTCTCCACATAAGCATAATCAATTTTATTAGTTGTAGTGGGAGCAAATTCAACAAAGTAGCTATCATTATTATTCTCATCAAGTGTAGGAGGCATAGTATAATCACAACAAAATTTACTCTCCATAGTAGGTGGCACCAAAAGACCACTATCATTATAATCATCATAAATAGGAGGCAAAGTATCATCAAAGAAAATTTTCTCCTCAATGCTTGGGGGACTAAAAAGATCATGAAAACCAGCTTCCCCAAGCTTAGAACTTTCTATATCATTATCAACAATGGTGTTCAAAGCGTTCATACTAATATTACTACCGGCATGCAAATAAGATTTCATAGGTTTTTTAATTTTCGCATCAAACAATCCATGTCTTAAATCAGGAAATAGAATAAGAAGCTCATTGTTGTCCATTATGCCAAACTAGTGTAAACAAGAAACAAAAAGATGCAATTGCAGGATCTAAAGGAAATAGCTTCGAGCACAAACACAATGGCGCCGGAAAAGTACTGTTACACGGAACCGGAGTATGAGTGCCTTTTACCTTTCCTCCCCGGCAACGGCGCCGGAAAAGTGCTTGATGTCTACGGGAGCTTCTATTCTTGTAGACAGTGTTGGGCCTCCAAGAGCGAGAGGTTTGTAGAACGGCAGCAAGTTTCCCTTAAGTGGATCACCCAAGGTTTATCGATCTCGGGGAGGAAGAGGTCAAAGATATCCCTCTCATGCAACCCTGCAACCACAAAGCAAGAAGTCTCTTGTGTCCCCAACACACCTAATAGGTGCACTAGTTCGGCGAAGAGATAGTGAAATACAGGTGGTATGAATGAATATGAGTAGTAGTAACGGCACGGAAAAGTAGCTTTGCCTGGGATGGTAATATGGTAGCAATAGTAACGCAGCAGTAGTAACGCGATAAAACAGTAAACAAGCAGCGATAGCGATATTTAGGAACAAGGCCTAGGGATTAGACTTTCACTAGTGGACACTCTCAACTTTGATCACATAACGAGAATAGATAAATGCATACTCTACACTCTTGTTGGATGATGAACACATTGCGTAGGATTACACGAACCCTCAATGCCGGAGTTAACAAGCTCCACAATTCAATGTTCATATTTAAATAACCTTAGAGTGCAAGAAAGATCAACACGACTAAACCAAGTACTAACACAGCATGCACACTTGTCACCTTCACGCTATGTAGGAGGAATAGATCACATCAATACTATCATAGCAATAGTTAACTTCACAATCTACAAGAGATCATGATCATAGCATACGCCAAGTACTAACACGGATGCACACACTTGTCACCATTACACCGTGCGGGAGGAATAAAACTACTTTAATAACATTGCTAGAGTAGCACATAGATAAATTGTGATACAAAACACATTGCAATCATAAAGAGATATAAATAAGCACTTCACTACGCCATTCATAACGGTGAGTAAGTATTACGTGAAATATAGCCTAAGAGACCCACACGGTGCACACACTTGTCACCTTTACACACGTGGGACAAGGAGTCTCCGGAGATCACATAAGTAAAACTCACTTGACTAGCATAATGACATCTAGATTACAAGCATCATCATATGAATCTCAATCATGTAAGGCAGCTCATGAGATTATTGTATTGAAGTACATAGGAGAGAGATGAACCACATAGCTACCGGTACAGCCCCGAGCCTCGATGGAGAACTACTCCCTCCTCATGGGAGCAGCAGCGGTGATGAAGATGGCGGTGGAGATGGCAGCGGTGTCGATGGAGAAGCCTTCCGGGGGCACTTCCCCGCTCCGGCGGGGTGCCGGAACGGAGACTCCTGTCCCCCGGATCTTGGCTTCGCGATGGCGGCGGCTCCGGAAGGTTTCTCCGGTATCGTCGTCCTTCGTATCGGGGTTTTCTCGACGGAGGCTTTAAATAGGCGGAAGGGCAGCCTCGGAGGGGGCTCGGGGGCCCACACCATAGGGCGGCGCGGCCCCCTCCGGCCGCGCCGGGTGTGGTGTGGGGCCCCCGGGGCTTCCCTCCGGCGGCTCTCGGGTGTTCGGAAGGTTCCGGGAAAAATAGGAACCTGGGTCTTGATTTCGTCCAATTCCGAGAATATTTCGTTACTAGGATTTCTGAAACCAAAAACAGCAGAAAACAGCAACTGGCACTTCGGCATCTTGTTAATAGGTTAGTTCCAGAAAATGCACGATAATGACATAAAGTGTGAACAAAACATGTTGGTATTGTCATAAAACAAGCATGGAACATCAGAAATTATAGATACGTTGGAGACGTATCACTTAGCTGCGCCAAGGCATGGCGTGGTCGCCCTGTGTCTCCTCTTCAACCCCCCCCTATGGACTATGTCTTCGTTATAGAAAATTATTGACTTCGGCTTTTGTTTTGTCCAATTTCGAGAATATTTCATGTACAACTTTTCTAAAATACAAAACAACAAAAATAGGGAACTTGCACTGTGGCATCTTGTTAATAGGTTAGTGCCGGAAAATGTACAAAAATGCAACGAAGTATGAGCAAAACTGTTATCACCAGATTTTAACCAAGTCCGGAGATGGGCCGTGATCGAAGAAGGGCTTAGAGGACATGCATATGAAGTGTCTCTGAACCGGCCTTGTGCGTGAGTTTGGGCTAGATTGCCCGTGTATCTGTATTTTATGGTAGATTACGTGTTATGTTTAGAATTAAGAGATGGACTTTAGTCGTATACAGCTGGGTTTATTCCCAAGATAGAAAGTCTACGGACTATAAATATGTACCTAGGGTTATGAAGAAAGGAGGACGATCACGTTCACAACAAACCAATCTAGGCGCATCGCCACCCCTTGTTTCGAGGGTTTCTCCCGGGTAAGCAACATGCTGCCTAGATCGCATCTTGCGATCTAGGCAGTATTAGTTTATTCGTTGTTGGTGTTGCTCGTGCTGAAGCCTTTTTGATGGCGAGCAACACCCTTATCGTGGATGTTTTGGGCTTACGTCGATGCTTTTATGATATGCTTGCTTAGCTACGCTGCCCCTCAATATCTAGCTGCCCTTACACCTATCTTGGGTGTAAGGGCAACATCTTGCTTAATCTTTGTTTAGTAGATCCGATCTGTTATAGTTGTTCCTTGTTCTACAAGGATTAGTTTGATATCTGCATGGTTAGGCCTTGCAAACGGGTTGAACGATCCGGTAGTGCGTAAGGTGTGGTTTATTAAGCCCTAGAGGGATTGTTCCGGGGATCAACTTCATGTTGGTTTTTAGGCCTCTTTAGGGCTGGTTTTCCATCATCTTACGTATCTGCTAGGCTCATTTACGTGTAGGATGTTCCGGTTATGCGGTGAAAACCCTAGACTGCCGTAGATTGGTTTAACTTGATATTGATAAAGCAGGATCCCCATGTCATCGTAAATCCAACGTGGACCATGGGGCAATCGGCTCCTTGAGCCGATCCACATAACAACCTAAGAGCCGATCGGGGCTCGTATTTAATGTTTACGTGTTTGCCATGCAGGAAACTAATCGAAGCAATCCATCACCTTCCTGACCAGGTATAGGTCAGGTGGCACGCCCTTGCATCAGCCGGGACGTGTGCCGGAGCATTGCGGGCCGTTGCCCGAGGGACCAGGATCCACCAGCAGTCCTGGGAGCCTCCCGGCTCTACGTGTTGCCCGTCGCTGCTCGCCGGTGGGTTTTGGTAGGCAACACATTCTGGCACGCCCGGTGGGACCCTCTACAGCAACTACGTCGACATCTGCAGCAACCATGTCTAAATCGCGGATGAGGTGGTGGGCGAACCAAGTCACGTACGCAGATCTGCCTGAGGAGCACAAGAAGAAATATGATGAGATTAAAGCCATCTTGGAAGCCGATCTCATCGGCTCCTTCATGAAGACCCGTTCACATGGCATCAGGTGGAAAGGGTTCTCCCCCGAAGGCGTTCTTGATGAAGTGGATCTGTCTACCCCTTCAGAGGAACGCACTCGTAGCTCGCGCCAGGAAATTAATTACATGGTGGCTCATTCTCTACACCGTCATTCTGAGAGCTTGGTGAACGCTTTCGAGCGCGTTGCGGTTCGCGTGGTGCAGGAAATCATGAAGCATCAGTACTCTCTGTCAGGACCTACCCTAGGGACACACCAGGGGGAACTACCGTTCCAGACCAGACCGCCGCTGCCATTCGCGCTTGCGGCTCCGTAACTACGTGGTTCACCGGCGTACGTCGTCTACAAGGTTGGAGGCGATCCTGGCGATTGCCAATTCCTGTATGAGCCACCTAAAGAGATCCCACATGGATACGTGTGCACATACGTGCCGGACTGCAATACCTTGGCGCGCACGAACCAGAGTGCACCATCAGGGATTCTTGGAGCAGACGCCGATAAACAGGCATGGCTAGCTAAATATGCCACCGGAACGAGACATGAGAGCTCGGTCCCTGCAGCTCATACCATGGAACAGATCAGCACCATCTTGAGAGACCAGTTCGGCATCCTGCCGAAGAGGAAAACAATTGGCTATTCCAAGCCGTACCCCGACGAGTATGATTTGATCCCGCTGCCACCAAAGTATCGGCTCCCCGAATTCTCAAAGTTCAATGGATCAGAAGGGTCTAGCTCAATAGAGCACGTGAGCCGATATTTGGCACAGTTGGGCATGATTTCAGCATCGGACCCGTTACGTGTAAGGTTTTTTGCACAATCTCTCATGGGATCAGCCTTTGGGTGGTACACCTCATTGCCACCAAACTCAGACCAGACATGGAAGCAGCTGGAAGAACAGTTTCATGTTCAATATCACTCAGAAGCTACCGAGGCTGGTATTGCCGATCTAACGCAGGTGCGGCAGAAGCGGGGAGAAACGGTGTCGGAATACATTTAGCGTTTCAGGGCTGTCAGAAACCAATGTTATTCGGTTCGTTTAACTGAGAAAGAAGCAGCCGATCTGGCAGCATTGGGCCTCGCAACGCCGATCAAGGATCTGGCTTTCCAAGTAGAGTACAGTTCATTGGCGCACATGGTCCAGAAACTAACATCGTATGAGCGGCGTCACCCTGAATTGTACCAGGACAAGTTCAAGCGTCCGGATTGATGTGTGAGTAGTTCACCCCTGGACTATGGGTTCATAGCAGTAGCTAGATGGTTGTCTTCTCCTCATTGTGCTATCATGTTAGATCTTGTGAGCTGCCTATCATGATCAAGATCATCTATTTGTAATGCAACATGTTGTGTTTGTTGGGATCCGATGAATATTGAATACTATGTTAAGTTGATTATCAATCTATCATATATGTTGTTTATGTTCTTGCATGCCCTCCGTTGCTAGTAGAGGCTCTGGCCAAGTCGATACTTGTAACTCCAAGAGGGAGTATTTATGCTCGATAGTGGGTTCATGCCTCCATTGAATCGGGACAGAGTGATGTAAAGTTCTAAGGTTGTGGATGTGTCGTTGCCACTAGGGATAAAACATCTATGCTTTGTCTAAGGATATTTGTGTTGATTACATTACGCACCATACTTAATGCAAT
This sequence comes from Lolium rigidum, assembly GCF_022539505.1. Taxonomy (NCBI): domain Eukaryota; kingdom Viridiplantae; phylum Streptophyta; class Magnoliopsida; order Poales; family Poaceae; genus Lolium; species Lolium rigidum. The sequence goes on from NC_061508.1 coordinate 350,514,991, forward strand.
TGTCCGTTGTTTGCAACTTAATACCGGAAGGGGTGCGGATGCTAACCTCGAAGGTGGACTTTTTAGGCATAGATGCATGCCGGATAGCGGTCTATGTACTTTGTCGTAATGCCCCGATTAAATCTCATAGTACTCATCGTGATATATGTATGTGCATTGTTATGCCTTCTTTATTTGTCAATTGCCAACCGTAATTTGTTCACCCAACATGCTATTTCTTATCGGAGAGACACCACTAGTGAACCGTGGACCCCGGTCCATTCTTTACATATGAAATACAATCTACCGCAATTGTTCTTTACTCGTTCTTCGCAAACAAACATCATCTTCCACACTATACATCTAATCATTTGTTTACGAAGCAAGCCGGTGAGATTGAAAACCTCACTGTTACGTTGGGGCAAAGTACTTTGATTGTGTTTTGCACTTTCCACGTTGGCGCCGGAATCCCTGGTGTTGCGCCGCACTACACTCCGTCACCAACAACCTTGACGTGATCCTTGACTCCTACCGGTTCGATAACCTTGATTTCTTACCGAGGGAAAACTTGTCGATGTACACATCACACCTTCCTCTTGGGGTTCCCAACGGACATGTGTCTTACACGCCATCAAGACAGTTTTCTGGCGCCGTTGCCGGGGAGATCAAGACACGCTGCAAGGGGAGTCTCCCACATCCAATCTCTTTACTTTGTTTTTTGTCTTGCTTTACTTTATTTTATTTACTGCTTTGTTTGCTCTTATATCAAAAACACAAAAAAAAATTAGTTGCTAGTTTTACTTTGTTTACTGTCTTGTTCTCTATATTGAAAACACAAAAAAATTAGTTACTTGCATTTACTTTATTTAGTTTGCTTTATTTACTACTGTTAAAATGAATACTCCTGAGAACACTAAGTTGTGTGATTTCACTAGTTAGGCTTAATGGAAAACAACAAAAATATTAGAGATCTTTATAGTATTTATCTTGAGTTAGGACATAAGGTGTTTGAAGAGAAAATTAAAAAACCCATGGAACTTTGTTTGGAAAATAGTTGTAGCAATGTTATTAGCATGAACACTTTGAACACTATTATTGCTAATGCTATGGAAAAATTTAAGCTTGGGAAAGCTGGTTTTGATGAGCATGATATTTTTAGTCCCCCAAGCATGGAGGAGAGAATTTACTTTGATGACACTTTTCCTCCCATTTATGATGATAGTGGTATTTTTGTGCCACCTACTATTGAGGATAAAGTTTATTATGATTATACTATGCCTCCTACATTTGATGATTATGGTGATGAGAACAATTTGCTCCCACTACAATTAATAAGAATGACTATGCTTATGTTGGGAGTAGTAATTATTTTATGCATGAGACTCATGATAAGAATGCTTTATGTGATAGTTATATTGCTGAGTTTGTTCATGATGCTACTGGAAATTATTATGAGAGAGGAAAATATGGTTGTAGAAATTTTCATGTTACTAAAACACCACTCTATATGCTGAAATTTTTGAAGTTACACTTGTTTTGTCTTCCTATGCTATTCACTTTGTTCTTCATTAACTTGTTTATTTACAAGATTCCTTTTCATAGGAAGTGGGTTAGGCTTAAATTTGTTTCATACTTGCTTTTTGATGCTCTCTTTGCTTCAACTCTCATCCTTATGCGAGTGCATCATTAAATTTACTGAGCCCATCTGAATGGCTATAAAGAAAGCACTTTTTGGGAGATAACCCATGTTTTTATTTTGCTACTGTTTTGCTGAGTCTTGGAAATTGTTACTACTGTAGCAACCTCTCCTTATCTTTATTTTATTACATTGTTGTGCCAAGTAAAGTCTTTGATAGTAAAGTCAATACTAGATTTGGATTACTGCGCAGAAACAGATTTCTTACTGTCACGAAATTGAGCCGCCCCGTCTGTAGGTAACTCAGAAAAATCTACCAATTTACGTGCGTGATCCTCAGATATGTACGCAACTTTCATTCAATTTGATCATTTTCATATGAGCAAATTAAGTGCCCCTGAAAAATTAGTCTTTACGGACTGTTCTGTTTTGACAGATTCTGCCTTTTATTTCGCATTGCCTGTTTTGCTATGTTGAATGGATTTCTGTTGCGGTCAGAAACCCACCGGCGGGCAGCGACGGGCAACAACGTAGAGCCGGGAATCTCCCAGGACTGCGGCTAGCCCTGGTCCCTCCGAGCGATGGCCCGCAAAGCCTCGGCACGCACGTCAGATGCTGATGCAAGGGCGTGCCACCTGACCTATACCTGGTCAGGAAGGTGTTGGATGATGCCTCGCTTAGTTTCCTGCATGGCATACACGTAAACATTAAATACGAGACTCGATCGGCTCTCGAGTTATCCCGTGAATCGGCTCAAGGAGCCGATCCACCCATGATGCGTACGAGGTGTACGATCGGATGGTGGTCCCGCTTGATCAAAACAAAGCTAAAACGACCTACTACGATTTAGGGTTTTCACCGCATAATCGGAACATCCTACTCGTGATTGAGCCCGGCGGCCACGCACGGTGATCGTAAACCGACCCTAGACGAGGCCTAAAAACCAACACGAAGTTGATCCTCGGAACATCCTGTCTAGGGCTAGCAAACTACACCCTACGCGCCACTGGATCCTTCAACCCGTTTGTAAGGCCTAACCATGCAGATATTAAACTAATCCTTGAAGAATCAAGGAGCAACCATAACGGATCGGATCTACTAAACAATGATCAAGCGGGGTGCCGCCCTTACACCCAAGATAGGTGTAAGGGCGGCTAGATGTCTAGGGGTCGCACGACGATAGCATATGATACGAAGAACAATGCTAACCCTAAAACATCTATGATAACTACGTTGCTCGCCATCAAAAAGGCTTCAGTACGAGCAACGCATGAACGACGAATAAACGCGTGCTGCCTAGATCGCAAGATGCGATCTAGGCAGCATGATGCTTACCTGGAAGAAACCCTCGAGAAGGGGAAGTTGGCGATGCGCCTAGATTGGTTTGTGGTGAACGTGATTGTTGTTTATTTCATAAACCCTAGATACATATTTATAGTCCGTGGACTTTCTAACGTGGGAATAATCCCAACCGGGCACGAGCCCAAACTCTATCTAATCAACACGTATCCTACTATGTTACAGATACACGGGCAAACTAGCCCAAACTTTGCATATAAGGCCGATTCATGTACTCCTTCCATGTATATTCTTCAAGCCCATCTCCAATCTCGGCCCACCTCTGATCCGGTCAAATTCTGGTGATAACAATTTCTTTGTTCCATTAACTTTCAGTAGCTTTGTGCAATGTCCAGAAGTGTTAAGAATGATTATGTCACCTCTGAATATATGAATTTTCAATTATGCACTAACCCTCTAATGAGTTTGTTTTGAGTTTGGTGTGGAGGAAGTTTTCAAGGGTCAAGAGAAGAGGATGATATAATATGATCAAGAAGAGTGAAAAGTCTAAGCTTGGGGATGCCCCCGTGGTTCATCCTCGCATATTTTAAGAAGACTCAAGCATCTAAGCTTGAGGATGCCCAAGGCATCCCTTCTTCATCGACAACTTATCAGGTCACCTCTAGTGAAACTATATTTTTATTTCGTCACATCTTATGTGCTTTACTTGGAGCGTCTGTTTGTTTTTGTTTTTGTTTTTTTTGAATAAAATCGGATCCTAGAATTCCTTGTTTGGGAGAGAGACACGCTCCGCTTTTGCATATGAACACATGTGTTCTTAGCTTTACTTTTAATGTTCATGGCGAAGGTTGAAACTGCTTCGTTCATTGTTATATGGTTGGAAATAGAATGCCGCATGTGGTAATTGGTATAATGTCTTGAATAATTTGATACTTGGCAATTGTTGTGCTCATATAGATCATGTTTAAGCTCTTGCATCATGTACTTTGCACCTATTAATGAATAACTACATAGAGCTTGTTAAAATTTGGTTTGCATGATTGGTCTCTCTAGAGTCTAGATATTTTCTGGTTGAGGTGTTTGAACAACAAGGAGACAGCGTAGAGTTTTATAATACTTACAATTGTTATCACCAGAATTTGACCGGATCAGAGGTGGGCCGCGATTGAAGATGGGCTTGAAGAATATACATGGAAGAAATACATGAATCGGCCTTATATGCAAAGTTTGGGCTAGTTTGCCCGTGTATCTGTAATATAGTAGGATACGTGTCGGTTAAGATAGAGTTTGGCTCGTACCCGGTTGGGATTATTCCCACGTTAGAAAGTCTACGGACTATAAATATGTATCTAGGGTTTATGAAATAAATAACAATCACGTTCACCACAAACCAATCGAGGCGCATCGCCAACTCCCTTGTCTCGAGGGTTTCTTCCGGTAAGCATCATGCTGCCTAGATCGCATCTTGCGATCTAGGCAGTACACGTTTATTCGATGTTCATGCGTTGCTCGTGCTGAAGCCTTTTTGATGGCGAGCAACGTAGTTATCATAGATGTGTTAGGGTTAGCATTGTTCATCGTATCATATGCTGTCGTCGTGCAACCCTTAGACGTCTAGCCGTCCTTACACCTATCTCAGGTGTAAGGGCGGCACCCCGCTTGATCATTATTTAGTAGATCCGATCCGTTATGATTGCTCCTTGTTCTTCAAGGATTAGTTTGATATCTGCATAGTTAGGCCTTACAAACGGGTTGAAGGATCCAGTGGCGCGTAGGGTGTAGTTTGCTAGCCCTAGACAGGATGTTCCGGGGATCAACTTCGTGTTGGTTTTTAGGCCTTGTCTAGGGTCGGTTTACGATCACCGTGCGTGGCCGCCAGGCTCAATCACGAGTAGGATGTTCCGATTATGCGGTGAAAACCCTATATCGTAGTAGGTCGTTTTAGCTTTATTTCGATCAAGCAGGACCACCATATGATCGTACACCTCGTACGCATCATGGGTGGATCAGCTCCTTGAGCCGATTCACAGGATAACCTGAGAGCCGATCGAGGCTCGTATTTAATGTTTACATGTATGCCATGCAGGAAACTAAGCGAGGCACAATCCAACACCTTCCTGACCAGGTATAGGTCAGGTGGCACGCCCTTGCACCAGCATCGGACGTGCGTGCCGAGTCTTTGCGGGCTGTCGCTCGGAGGGACCAGGGCCAGCCGCAGTCCTGGGAGCCTCCCGGCTCTACAGTGTTGCCCGTCGCTGCTCGCCGGTGGGTTTCTGACCGCAACACATTCTGGCACGCCCGGTGGGACCATCTTCGACACCAACCGCATCGCCATCTACATCTGAGATGGCGGAAGGCACTCCGGTCACGTACGAGAATCTGACTGACGAGCTCAAGAAAAAGTATGACGAGGTCAAAGCTATCCTCGAAGCCGACCTCATCGGCTCTTTCCAGATAACCCGCTCACACGGCATCAGGTGGAAGGGGTTCTCGCCTGAAGGCGCACTCGATGGGGTGGACCTGTCCGCCCCGTCAGAAGAATGCACCAGGTCTCTGCGTCAGGAGATTAACTTCATGGTAGCTCATTCGCTGCACCGCCATTCTGAGAGCCTGGTGAACACTTTGGAGCGTGTCGCTCTGCGCGTGATCCAGGAAATCATGAGCCATCAGTATTCACCGTCAGGACCAGCTCTAGGGACTCGCCAAGGAGAGATACCACTCCAGTCCCGACCACCGTTTCCATTCGCGTTGGCAGCACCAGAAGTGCCGAATTCACCGGCATACGCCGTTGACATGGTGGAGTGCACGTACCCTGGGAGGTGCCAGCCAAGATTCTCAGTCAACATCAACATGGTAGGACTCGGGCACCACCCTGATAAGGACAGAGACGAGGGCAGCTTCTCTCACAGCGAAGACAAGGAGGGAGCCGTTTCACGCGATTGGCCCCGACACTTCCAAAAAGTCCTGGTTACAATCAAGATGAAGGCCGATCCCAGCGATCGGCCCGTATTATCCTTACCACACGTTCTCCCCGCATTTGGTGTCGACCTCACAGGTGACGGAAAGCTGGGGTATGGGTTTACATCGGCTGATGAGCTAGAAGAAGTTGACATCGGTCCTGGGGACAAGCCGCGACCAACTTTTATCAGCAAGAAGTTAGGTCCACATCTTAGGGATCAGATGATAGCTCTGTTAAAAGAATACCCAGATTGCTTTGCGTGGGATTACACAGAGATGCCTGGGTTAGACAGGAGCATCATCGAACATCGACTCCCCCTTAAGAAAGGATTTCGGCCGTTCCAACAACGGGCACGTCAGATGAAGGCCGAAATTCTGGAAGAGGTCAAGAAAGAGATTGAGAAGATGTTGGTTGTCGGGTTCATCAGGCCATGCAAATATGCTGAATGGATCTCCAGTATCGTTCCCGTAGAGAAGAAGGACGGCCGATGGCGTGTGGCCATCGATTTCCGGGATCTCAACAGAGCCACTCCAAAAGATGAATATCCGATGCTCGTGGCGTAAACGTTGATCAATGCAGTCGCCGGCCATAAGGTGTTGAGCTTCATGGATGGCAACGCCGGCTATAACCAAATCTTCATGGCTCCAGAAGATATACACAAGACCGCATTCAGAGTACCAGGGGCAGTAGGCTTGTTCGAATACGTAGTCATGACCTTTGGTTTGAAGAATGCTGGTGCAACGTACCAAAGAGCCATGAATTATATATTTCACGATCTGATCGACAAGTTGGTGGAAATCTATATCGATGACGTGGTAGTCAAGTCTGTCTCCATGGAGGGACACTTGGATGATTTGCGACGCATCCTAGACCGAACTCGGAAGTTCGGACTGAGAATGAATCCAAAGAAGTGTGCCTTTGGTGTGACGGCCGGTCAGTTCCTAGGTTTTCTGGTTCATGAAAGGGGAATTGAGATCGGCCTGAAAAGTCAGGAGGCAGTGCGTATCATGCAGCCGCCCACCACGAAGAAAGAGCTCCATCATCTTATCGGCAAGATCAACTTCGTCCGACGATTCATCTCTAACCTCGTCGGGACGAATCGAGCCGTTCATGGCGCCGGTGAAGATTAAATCTGATGACGAGTTTCACCGGGGCGGAACAGAGCAGGCGTTTGACGAGATTAAGCGGTATCCGACAACACCGCTCGTGCTAGTTCCGCCCCAACAAGACAGGCCGTTCTATATCTACTTATCGTAGGCCGACACGTCCATCGCTTCGGTGGTGGTGCAACTCTATGAGGATGTTGAAAAGGTCGTTTTCTACCTCGGCAGAAGGATGTTGGACGCGGAGACAAGGTATCCCGAGGTCGAGAAGCTTTGCCTTTGCCTCGTTCTTCACCTGCACCAAGCTTCATCACATCCTTTTGACGGCAGAGATCATCGTCATATGCAAGTCAGACGTTGTCAAGCACATGCTGTCGGCCCCTGTTTTGAAAGGCCGGCTTGGTAAGTGGATGTTTGCGTTGATAGAGTTCGATCTTCGGTATCAGCGTGCGAAAGCAGTCAAGGGACAAGCGTTGGCCGATCTTATAGCTGAACGGATTAATACTAATATAGCAGCACTATCTGTGCGTGCGTGGGCTATGTTCTTCGATGGATCGGCTTGTGACGATGGTTGTGGCATCGGCATTCTGCTCGTGTCGCCTCGGGGGGCAACATATTCTTTCGCCATCAGGCTATCTACCCCTTGCACCAACAATGTTGCTGAGTATGAGGCAGTTCGCAAGGGAATGGAGTTGCTTTTGGAAGCCGGGGCAGAGGCAGTGGAGCTTTTTGGAGACTCGAAGTTGGTGATCTCTCAACTCATGGACGAATACAAGTGCGAGAGTGAGTCACTTTTCCCATATTGGGTGGAGTGTCGTGAGCTGATGACACATTTTCGGTACATCAATTTCAATTGGGTCCCAAGGTCTCAGAATACCGACGCCAATAATCTTGCACAGATGGCGTCAGGATACAAGGACATACCAGACGGGTCAGAAGTGCAGGTGCAGTTCCTGGAACAGGATGATTGGAGAACCGATATCTTCAATTATTTGAAGGATTCGGCTCGGGGGGCACCTAAAAGGATAAGATACAAGGCTATGAAATATGTCCTTATAGGAGATGACATGTTCTACAGGACGTTGGAAGGGTTACTACTCAAATGCCTGGGACCAACTGAGTCTAATCGGCTCTTACATGAGGTGCATGAAGGCGCCCGTGGAACTCACCAATCGGCCCATAAGATGAAGTGGTTAATTAGGCGATCGGGGTTTTATTGGCCTACCATGCTCGGAAGACTGCTTCAAGTACTACAAGGGATGCCAAGCGTGTCGATGTTCGGAAAAATCCGGATGGTACCCGCATCAGCGATGAACCCCATCATCAAACCTTGGCCATTTCGAGGTTGGGGTATGGATATGATCGGCAAAATCCATCCTCCGTCGAGCAAGAACCACGAGTGGATTCTGGCCATTACAGATTATTTCACCAAATGGGTGGAGGCCGTTCCCATGAAGAAGGTAAAATCGGAAGATGTTATCCAATTTGTCAAAGAACATGTCATTCATAGGTTCGGGATTCCCCAAACCATCACGACCGATGGAGGTTCGGTCTTTGTCTCTAAAGAATTCAGGAAGTTCTGCGATGGCATGGGGATTAAGCTAATCCGATCATCTCCATACTATGCTCAAGCCAACGGGCAAGCCGAAGCATCCAATCAAAGCCTGATCAAGCTGATTAAGAGGAAGATTGACGAGAACCCTAGGGTGTGGCATGAGATGTTGTCAGAAGCTTTGTGGGCCTATCGCATGTCATGCCATGGAGCTATAAAGACTTCACCGTACCAGCTTGTCTATGGGCAGGAGGCCGTATTACCTTGGGAGATTACGGCTGGATCGAGACGTGTCATGTTTCAGAATGATCTGACGCCTGAAGAGTATGCAACCCTGATGAGTGACACTATTGAGGATGCAACAGAACTTAGACTTTGGTCGTTGGAGAAGATTAAAGAGAACAAAGCCAGGGTAGCTCGGGCATACAATAAGAAGGTGAGACCAAAGGAGTTTCAAGTTGGCGATCTAGTATGGGAAGCCGTGTTGCCACTAGGAACCATGGATAAAGCTTATGGCAAATGGTCTCCTAATTGGCACGGTCCTTACAAAGTCATCCAAGTTCTGAAGGGCAATGCCTACATGCTTGAACAGTTGGATGGTGTGAGGTTCCCAGTGGCTGTCAATGGCCAACATCTCAAGAAGTATTTCCCAAGCATGTGGGATGATGGGCAGTGAGATATGGAGGCCGGTTTTAAATCGGCCAGTAAAAAAAAATCACAGCTGATGCACAGACATCGACTTGAGAAAACATGTGGAGACGACAGTATGCGTACAGCCGATGCACGGGCATCGACTTCAGAATAATAAAAGCCGATGCATTGCCATCGACTCTAGAAGAACAAGCTCAATTAAGCAGATTAACAGATCGGTTTCAAACCAGAAATCATGATGTTTGGGATGAGCCTCCTAGTGGTTGCTGAGGAGTTCAATCTGCAAGTTTAAGATTGGAGGATGGTTTGGACGTGAGCTAGACCTGTTGGACCGTGTGGATAGGCAACGGCTTGGCCTCAAATCGCGTTTATAGTACGAGCCGATGCCCTGCCATCGGCTCTCTGTACAGCGGCTTCGTTCGACGATCGGCAAAGTTGACAAGAAAGCAAGATTGATTGGGGAATATTTTCTTCATTAGTAGTGGATTTTCTTACAAAGAAAGAGCCGATTGCTCGGGGAGGAAAGAACAAAAGCCGACTACTACTACTAGGCCCTAATCTAAGGGCCGTTGCTGCCCTCGTCGTCGTCATCGCTGCCGCCGGCGCAGGCCGGCGATAGGCTCCGCATCGCTGCTCCCGTAGCCTTCTACGGGAGCCTCGTCTTCCTCATCATCGTCATCGCTGTCATCGTCCCACCAGGCGCGGAGGCGCTTCGCCGGTGGGTAACCTTCGAGGGAGTCGTCGTCGTCCTCCTCCGCCTCTTCCTCGGAGGAGGTGAAGTCGTTCCAGGAGAAGCGGTCGTCCTCGCTCTCCGCCTCCTCCTCCCCGTCGACGAGGAATTGAAGGTCGTCCTCTCCGTCGGTCAAGGGTTTATCATCCTCGGACCAGATGGAGGAATCGTGTTCCTCCTTGTCCCACGTCGTTGGGGCGAGGATGTCGTGCGCCGCCAACGAGCCCCACTCTGGCGTCGGCTCACGGAAGGGAGATGATACGGAGGAGAGGTTTGAGGAGGCAGAAGAGGAGGAGGAGGAAGAAGACATGGCTACGAAGGAATGGGGGTTTTTTGCCGATGGCTAGTACGGAGCAGGAGGGTGAAGGGGCGAACTGCTCGATGCGGTTAAATAATGGGATATTGGGGAGAGTTAATGTTACAGGAGTTTCCGAGGAAGTGGTGCCAAAGAAATGTCAAATCGCGCATAGAAGTCAAGAAGGCAAGGCATCATGATGAAGGATACTGCAGCGGTTCTGCTCTGCCACGACATGACCCAACGAACAAAAAGCGGAGTGATTTTGGAATTGTCATTTCCAAAACCAGGGGGGCATGTGTTATCACCAGAATTTGACCGGATCAGAGGTGGGCCGCGATTGAAGATGGGCTTGAAGAATATACATGGAAGAAATACATGAATCGGCCTTATATGCAAAGTTTGGGCTAGTTTGCCCGTGTATCTATAATATAGTAGGATACGTGTCGGTTAAGATAGAGTTTGGCTCGTACCCGGTTGGGATTATTCCCACGTTAGAAAGTCTACGGACTATAAATATGTATCTAGGGTTTATGAAATAAACAACAATCACGTTCACCACAAACCAATCTAGGCGCATCGCCAACTCCCTTGTCTCGAGGGTTTCTTCCGGGTAAGCATCATGCTGCGCTAGATCGCATCTTGCGATCTAGGCGATACACGTTTATTCGATGTTCATGCGTTACTCGTCGTCGAAGCCTTTTTGATGGCGAGCAACGTAGTTATCATAGATGTGTTAGGGTTAGCATTGTTCATCGTATCATATGCTTGTCGTCGTGCAACCCTTAGACGTCTAGCCGTCCTTACACCTATCTCGGGTGTAAGGGCGGCACCCCGCTTGATCATTATTTAGTAGATCCGATCCGTTATGATTGCTCCTTGTTCTTCAAGGATTAGTTTGATATCTCGCATAGTTAGGCCTTACAAACGGGTTGAAGGATCCGAGTGGCGCGCAGGGTGTAGTTTGCTAGCCCTAGACAGGATGTTCCGGGGATCAACTTCGTGTTGGTTTTTAGGCCTTGTCTAGGGTCGGTTTACGATCACCGTGCGTGGCCGCCAGGCTCAATCACGAGTAGGATATTCCGATTATGCGGTGAAAACCCTATATCGTAGTAGGTCGTTTTAGCTTTATTTCGATCAAGCAGGACCACCATCTGATCGTACACCTCGTACGCATCATGGGTGGATCGGCTCCTTGAGCCGATTCACAGGATAACTCGAGAGCCGATCGAGGCTCGTATTTAATGTTTACATGTATGCCATGTAGGAAACTAAGCGAGGCACAATCCAACACCTTCCCGACCAGGTATAGGTCGGTGGCACGCCTTTGCACCAGCATCGGACGTGCGTGCCGAGTCTTTGCGGGCCGTCGCTCGGAGGGACCAGGCGTGCGCAGTCCCGGGAGCCTCC